>NW_023461423.1:24889-26070 GCF_013731165.1 Rhagoletis pomonella
GTCAACGAAAGTACTGTATATTGGTAAATATTCAATTCAATTACGCGCATATTAAAATGACCGCGTTCATATTGAAAAAGCATCCGCGAAGTGAATAATCAAGACAAAAACTAAAAAAAAGATTAATTCGCATGTTGCTTGCAGTGGAATTCGAACCCGACCATCTCCGGATATCAACAGCTTGTGGTAAGCATCTTTGCACACTCAGCTACACCCAGTCATATAAATTCGCTTTCAAATGTTGAATATCCATTAACACCAGAGCACGCGATTTGTACTATGTATGTATGCGGCGCTCTGCATGCTTGGGGTGCGTATGTACACTCATATACATACTCAGATGTGAACAGTCAAATACGTGCGTAATAAATTTTGTATGAAAATATTATTTTTAAATACGAACATTTTTAAACGATAATCAAATATAAAGTATTCATTTTTACTACGCACTATTTCCCTCAGTGTAGTCGTAATGGGCTCTTTGTACACAGAAAAATTTTCAGGATGCTCCTTAAATTAAATATTTAATTTCCACTTTTGAAAGGAATCACCTTATAGCTTACCTTATTCATCCACTGACGTTTGAAATATATGACGAAAGGCTTAAAAATACTTTCATTCATATCTTGTTTTATAAATCGTGGACTAATAGCTTCGGCTTCTACAATTTCAAAAGCTGCTTTTATGTCGACAGGTTTTAGCAGCGGTAAAACCAAGAACTTGTTAAATAATTTTTTAGCTTGATTATCTTTATTTAACTGCCCGATGAATCTGGTAACTTTGGAAGCTTTTCGCCGCAGAGAATTAGTAAAATGGAACCAACAACCTTTCATAAATACATTAGGATACACAAACTGTATGGATTTACGTAAACTGACTTCTAAATCTGTGACTACCAATGTGGGATTCAAGTCTAAGATATTTGCATGCACATATTGAAGGGATTTGTGTGTAAGCTGCTTGCGATTTATGAGACATTAAAATATATATGAGTGGATAAGCCTGAAATGAAAAGATTTGTTAAATCCTATGTTCATGTATATCTAAGGGAAAAAGACTAAAGTGATCTGAGTGAACAATATGGAATATGAGCAATTGTTTGAATTGTTTTGAAATGGGCACAACGTTGAATGTGCTATCAACTACATAATTACGTGGTTCCGAGATATTCATAGTTTTTA
>NW_023461424.1:0-5372 GCF_013731165.1 Rhagoletis pomonella
TAAAAACGGCCTCGAGCTCAATAAAAATTGTTGAATATAATTTTTATCTATACATATAATAAAATTGTAACAGGTCGATGTCTGTACATTATAGATATTAAAGAAAAATTAATGTGGGAGGTCTTTATTAGAGCACGAATTTTTTTAATTTTTGTCTGTCTGTCTGTCTGTCTGTCTGAATGTCTGTCTGTCTGTATGTTTGTTCGCGCATCACTCGAAAACGAATGCATGGATTTGAATGCAGTTTTCACCGATGTATTGCTAGAGGTCTAACTTAAAATATATGAAATCTATATCTACATCTATACATATATTAAAATTGTAACAGGTCGACGGCTGTACCTTATAGATATTAAAGAAAAATTAATATGATGGGTTTTTATTAAAGCCAAATAAATAATTTTTAGAATTTTTGAATCTGTCTGTCTGTATATTTGTACGCGCATCAGGTGAAAACATGGAATTGAATGCAGTTTTCACCGATGTATCGCTAGAGATCTAACTTCCAATAAAGAAGAAAAAATTAGAGAGTTGCCACCTGTGGTTAAAATTTCAATTTAGTTTAATTGATACGGTAAAGTGAATACTGCAATATGGCTGTCAAAAGAAAGAAATTTACAAAGGCTTACAGCTGAAAATATATTTGTGGAAGGTTGCCACCTATTTGAAAACTTTAATTTAATTTAATTGATAGCATAAATTAAATATTGCAATATTGGCATCAAACTAAAGAGGCTAGGAAATTTTAATGCTGAAAATATTTTTAGGGGATTTGCCAACTGATTGAAAAATTGTATACATTAAAATTTGTAAAATAAATGAAATATTGCAATACGAATATTAATTAATTAATTAATCCCAACGGCTTTTTACCCTCCATTCCCGCCCAACCGACACGAGGGGCGCAGTCCGCATGACGTACGGAACCTTTGTTTTTTTTTTTAGTTTTTTCGTGCCGAGTAGTGGAAACAGGAGTTTGTTAAGTGTCGAGATCTAAAACTATTCAGCTACAGAATCAAATTCATCAGCTGATTGGATATGCTAAAGCTAGTATTTCAATTATTGAGAGTGGAAATAATAGTTTTCTTTATAGTAAAAATCGAGTCCGATACGTCAAACGTGCTGGAATGACAGTTAAAATCTTGACATAAACCACGGAATGATTCGTTTAGTTCAAAATTAGTTTTGCATGGCTTTAAAAATAGAGGTCGAAAGTGTCTTGACATTCGAGAAGGAACATTAAAATTTACCTCAGCCAGGAGGGCCGGGCTATTAATCAAGCCTGTCATTAATTTTACGATAAATATTATACCCAGCATTTCTCTACGACTTGCGAGTGTAGGCAAATTTATGAGCTTTAGACGACTTGTGTAAGGGGGGAGATTGTAATCTGAATCCCAGTTAAAATTACGCAATGCAAAAAGCAAGAATTGTTTTTGAATTGATTCAATCCTTTCTGAATGAACTTGGTAGCGGGGATTCCAAACAATAGATCCGTATTCTAGTATAGGTCTAACTAAACTGGTAAAAAGAGCTTTTGTAACATAAGGATCTTTGAACTCTTTTGACCATCGCCTTACAAATGCAAAAACGCCTTTGGCTTTATTGACTGTAACATTAATATGATGGTTGAAATTGAGTTTGGAATCCATTGTGATACCAAGATCGACAAAATTGGATACCTGCTCCAGATTATAATTTGATATTGAATAAACAGCTGGTTGAACAGCCCTCCGAGAGAAACACACGTTGTTCAGATCCGCTTGTAACAAAGACCTTTCTTCGATAGAGGACAATGTTTTAAAAAGTTTCACATCATCGGCATACATTAAAATTTTTGAATGTTTTATTATAGAAGAAATATCATTAATGAATATCAGGAACAGAATCGGACCAAGGTGGCTTCCCTGAGGAACTCCTGAAGAAACTTTAATGATGTTGGAAGAACAATTATTAACAATAACTCTTTGTGTTCTATCAGAGAGGTAAGATGAGATCCATTGAAGAAGACTGGGCTGAAAGCCGATTAGGTCGAGTTTACGGATGAGTAACGAGTGACATACTTTGTCAAAAGCTTTACTGAAATCGGTGTAAATTACGTCGGTATGAGCATTTTCTCTAAAACCGTTTGAGACATGAGTTGTAAACTCCAATAAATTAGTCATAGTAGATTTTCCTTTAGAAAACCCGTGTTGAGATTGTGTAATTGAAGAAGATATAGAATATGTCAGCTGGTTAACAATAATTGCTTCGAATAATTTGGGGATAGCGGAGAGTTTCGCTATGCCTCGATAGTTTTCTATAGACGACCTGCTGCCGTTTTTGTGAAGTGGTATTATGAAAGACTCCTCCAGGCTGACGGAAAAACGCCATGTTTAAGTGACAAATTGAATAGAGTTGTTAAAGGCTCGCAGATGTTCTCAGCGCAGTTTTTAAGAAAACAGGTCGGAATATGATCAGGTCCAGGCCTAAATGACGCTTTTAAGGTTTTTAAAGAGTGTAAAACTTCATCGGAAGATATTACTGGAATATAAGCAGAGTTGATTGGACAAAGCTCGTACGGATAGTCTCCACTTATAGGGAAGTCTACAGAATAATTGGACCTAAAGAACCGAGCAAACATGTTGGCAATGAGTTGGCTGTCGCTAGATACAGTGTTGCGATAATGCATAGCGGACGGAAAACCATGTGCCTTACGCTTTGAATTTACGAAACCATAAAATGATTTAGGATTGTTAATTAAATTCTTCTTAATTTTACATAAATATGAATTATAACATTTCTTATTTAATGCAAAGTAGCTATGCCACAAAACTGAGTACCTTAGGTAATCACTGTGTAAGCCCGTTCTTTTATACAGTTTAAAAGAGTGCGACTTTTTATTTTTCAATTTTTTAAGCTCTTTAGTGAACCATAATTGTATTGGTTCTTCATGAACAATATTACGTATTGGCACATACTTTCGAAACAAATTAAAAACAGTATCATTAAAGTGCTCAACGCTACGCTCCACGTCATCTCTATATATTGGCCAAGATAACTTTGAAAGTTCTTTGTTAATTTTCCTGAAATTTGCTTTCGCAAAAACATATCTAGTACTTGAAATTGACTTATTATTATGTATTTCATTTATGATTTCGTAGCTTAACTCAAGAGCAGGATGGTATGCATCTTCCGGCAAAACTAGGGGATCACACCGATTAATAGAGGCCTTCGGAACATCATCAACGTAAACGAGATCCAAGACCTTTCCAAACTTATTTGGACATATATTTATTTGTTTGAGGCAAAGTTCAGCCATTTCCTCCAGAAATACATTGTAACTATCTCTATATGAAACTGGTACAACATCGGTGTCAATGATGTTCCATGAAATATGTGGCAGATTTAAATCGCCCAAAACAATCATAGAATCGGATGCCGTAAGCATTGCATTTACGGTCTCAAGTAAAGAAACTAGCTGCATATATACCGATACGGCAGAATTAGGAGGGATGTAGCAAAGAGCTAAATAAATATAAGTCTTTCCAGCCTGTACACGTATACATTTAAATTCGGTATATTCAATGACAGGAAGACTAACTTCCTCGGATGGTATCGATGAATGCACCGCAAAAAGAACACCACCGCCGATTCTGCCCACGCGGTCACTCCTGTATATTTGATATTCATTTGGAAGAATTTCGGAATTAAAAATATGAGGTTTGAGCCATGTTTCGGTCAAGGAAATAATATTATAATTGCAGTCAAAACCTTTTAAATATAAGTCAGTTAATTTGGTATTCAAACCTCTAACGTTTTGATAGTAAATACTTAAATTAGACTTGCGAGTTAGTTTTTTGAATCCGAATTAAGATTAGAAATTTTAGCTACGTTATTATTACTTTTATTAGGTTTATACTCAAACTCGCGAACAAACGCCCCGGTCGGCCAAAATGAACTATTTAGTAGTGAATCAAAATCTTCGGAAGCTACATCAATTTTAAAAGATGAAATATCGCGATCGTATTTAAAATTAAATTTACGAATAAATACATCTTTAGTTCTAATTTTAGTCGATATGTATGACTTTATATCATCCGAAGAAGTATCTTTAGCGAATCTAGAGACAAAGATTGATCTTCTCGGAGGAATTACAACCAACTTTTTGGTAATGATGTCTGATGTGCGGGGCTCCGAATTATTCGGAGGAACTAAGTTAGACAGTGGAGTTTGAGATGTTGATGGCAACACTGTTAAATCAACTGTTTGACTATTTTTAGAAGTAGACCTAGTAGATATGGCTTTAGAAATCGGAGGCTCCAATGCCTGAGGGCATGGAGAAGATAAATTAATAAGTTCTAAGGACTGGGATGGAGGATTTTTTTTACTAGAATCCGTGGCTGTCTTTTTAGGTGGACTAATAACATGCCTACCTTTATTTTCTCGGCTATCCTCAGAGTGTGGAGGGTCGTCGAGACAAGTGAAAGACCTAAAAATTTTTTCGTAATGCTTAAATTTCTCAACAAGCGCCGACAGATCCTTCCCGATATCAGAAAAACCATTTCTGGACTGCCTGAAGAATTTAAATAAATCAACTTCGGTTGATCTACATTTTTGACAAGACCAACGAAGACCCTTACCCTCGTTAATAGCGTCTAATACTCTACCGCTCAAACCAGCACATTTTATATGGGCAATCCCATCGCAGAGCCAGCATGACACATAGGAGTCGCTTTTAACGTGGCAATTGGTGTAAATACACGACATGTTTAAAATTATATTTATTTTTAGGTTTTAGAAGCAAAAAAGCAAAAACGGTTTTGAAAACGATGTATTAATCAGTGAACCAATCAGCTGGTAAATATCAGTTAGCGAACAGTTTTAGATGCACTGTATATTTGACACCTAATAAACACAACGCAAACAGCTGTGACAAAGATGAAACAGCAGAAATGACAAAAAGACAAAAAGAGCAAAATCAATGTGCACAAACAAAAACAATTGTACAACAACAATATATTATATGAAACAAAATACTCGGCACATGCAATTAAGAATATCAAGTTAAATTAACCAAATTTACGGGAAATTTTGATGTTTTACTTATCTTTAAATTGTGCACCAGAAGTTTATTAACACTTTTTTTCAATTTTTTACTTTAATAAGCGTAAACAGCTTTATCAAACACAAAATTTAAACAGATCACAGAAAAACACAGCTTCACAGCTTGACGTTTGCGTTCTACTAAAAAAGATTAGGAAGCTTACTTTTGAAAATATTCTTGAAGCGGGTTGCCACTTATTTGAAAACTTTAATTCAGTTAAATTTATAATATAAACTAAGTGTTGCCATATGGGTATCAAACGAGAGCATTTGAGAATAATAAAATT
>NW_023461424.1:5472-10497 GCF_013731165.1 Rhagoletis pomonella
ATGATTTGCTACATATTGATCGTTATTTCTGATGAAAAGATTGAATATTATTTATATAAACAAATATATAATAGAACCATCAGCGATGTTATATCACCGGTATCAATACCAAATAATGAGTTTTATGATTAAAAATCCATAAAAATATTTCCAAAATCTTATCGATTTCAAATCGAACGAATTTCAGAACATACCTGATATTCTATTTTTTATATACGTTTATAGATTGAATTTTATACAAATGGAGAACCTATGGAATGTAATATCTACTGAAGATGTGGAATCGCGTGGCCTACAGGTGTTTTGTGATGAAATACCTAAAAATCCTCTTCCTGAAGTAGAGTACTACTGGATAGGAAAAAAGTATCTTATAGTATATTATGGCCATCAATATTTTAAATTAAAACCCCGCGTGGTACGGGAAAAACCACATTTACTAATAAACAATTAAAATAAAAAAATAAATATAATGAGGAAGAGTTTTCGATTTTAAAGTAAGGAAAGTTTTTCTTTGATCTAGAGATGGATTTTTGGTTCAGTGTAAATAAAACATCTATTCCTGAAACGACATCAGAAGCGCCTACATCTAATCCGAAAAAATTTTAACAACACAGGAAGCCATAGAAGCATTAAGGCAAGATCTAGTACAAAAAGAGAAAAATATTTCGTCAATAATTGAGAGCTCACAACCCTTTTATAGACATTTTCAGCTTCAATATGAAGATAATATTATGCTATGAATTCGCTGTACATATGATAGTGATTTCCTTCAACGTAAACTGAATATTTCTTGTTTTGTGTATCGCCAGGTTGCATTTGAGAAAATTTTAAGTAACGGTGAAATTGAAATTGTTACTGGAGATGATATCACACTACGCTCAGATGTCACATTCATTGATATTAAAAGTTACAAACATTACATGGATTTGGAAATTTCTTAACTTTTAATACTATAATATGGATTTGCCGTATTCATATGACATATAACAAGAATACAAATGTAGTATATAAAAAGATTAATTTGATATTTGGTTTTCATTACTCAGCGGAGAGTGATCGATTAGTTAATAAAATTGGTGGTTCTAATACATACTTATGTTCACAATTATTTAAATAGGATTTGAATAGACTCTAAAAAAAATAATATAAACTTTTATAGAAATTCATAAGACTATTTTTTAAGCGAATTTAAAAAAAGCTCAATCTATATAATGTTAGAGGAATATACGTTGGCTATAGACGTTCAGGGAGGGGTTAAAATGGGAAGAGGGTGATTCGACTTTAATGACTGTTATTGAATATATCCATTCATTAATGAAAAGAAAAAATTATATATTCTATGCTAAAGGATTGGAGAAAATCAGATGGATTCAACGTTTATTCAGATACGATATTATTTTATATAATTTAGATGATTTAAATTGTCCAAATTTAAAGAATTTATATATTAAAAATATAAATATAAATACTTGTAAATACCATGAAAATTCTATGATATGTGCTGAAAAAATGTAATAATATTAAGAAACTTTATTTCTTCATTAAATATCTAATAATAAATAAAAAATAAATAAGTAATTATAAAACTTTATTTTATTTCAAATTAATTTTTTTTGTTCTCATCATCAACATCAGCAGACTCTTCCGTTCATATGTGAAAGGTTAAAAGATTTCGTATTATTTTTGAATTTGTTAGACATTCGGTGACTCTTTTGAATTTAATAAATTTGTCTTTCAATGAATATAAACGAGAAAAACAAGTATCTTAATCTTTTTCGAAACGATGTATTATTAATATCTCCTGCTTTCTGTATCAAAATATGAGTTTTCATAAAAAAGAATGCTTAAGAACTTTTCTCACTAAGTTAGCAATATGTGAATGAATAATGCTAGATGAATAAAACATTTAAATATACACATAATTTTATAAGCATTTTTTTATATGTTTATGTGGGATTCGTTATCGTCCACTTGGCGTTTCTATACTTATTAGGCAAACAATGATGATGAAATCAAGATCAAGGCTAATTATAATATTAGCATTTGATTTGACTCATATAATAATATTTAAATAGGGTAATAAAAAATAAATATATTCTTTGACAGCAACATTGAGTTCAAGATTATTTCCACATTTTTAATTGAATCATATTATGAAGCATAAAATAGATTACTAAAGTATATGTATATTTAAATATGTTCTTTATCAACAGTTCACCTCAATGCTTTTTATATAGTTATGAAATGTGTTTAAATAAGCTAATACTGTACATTAGAAATTATTACTTTGTTTAAAGCTACTAAAACACATCATGCCTGGAGTAAATCGAATCCTCAATAGCGAGCATCATGGAGAGTACAACTTCGATTTTGAATTGGAGATGTTGTGCTTTGAAGACATGGAAACCCCATATATATGTATTGAAGATGAAGATGAGGGTCCCCGGTTACAGGTTTTGGGCATCCCAGTCAGAGCAGCCCATGCTTTTTTTTAACAAAAAATGGGATGCAGAGGATGACAATAGCAAATTTTTAACAGTGGTTGGCGTTGAAATTGTGGAGTATATTATGGAGCAACACAAAAACCAGCATGAATATAAAAGAAGGGGTTTAGATATTAAGACTAAGTTAAGGTATTATAGTAGAACAAATAGGGAAGCGATATATGATATAGAAGTTTATTCTAAAGCACATAATAATATTGTATTTGAATATAACTTAACTGTTGAATTAGTATTTAGAAATTTAAAATTTAATTATATAGAACCATAAATTTATTAAAAAACTTCAGCGTTTATTTGAATATAATATTATTTTATATGAGAGTTATTTATGAAAAAAGGTTTATTTATAAATCGTTAGTCGTTGGAAAAGGTTTTATAACCAATATAATTAATAAGCTTCCTATTGAACTTCATTTGCCCAGTTATCAATTTTGTGAACCTGGAACGAAACTACGGAAACTTTTAGTAAGAGGAGATTGAGGGATTAATCTACTAGACACTGCTTGTTGAGTACGTGATATATCATATTTATATAATAAAGATTTAGATAACCGACATATTGCTGATAAAAAATTAACTGAGAAGGCTTGGGAAAGAGTTAAAGCGAAGGATAGCAATCTTAGTGAGAAAACAAATGCTTGGTTAGTTACAATTATAATGCAGGCAAAAACGAAATTCGGTATGGGGAACATTTATAGTAAAACTAAGAAAGTGGGAGGAAAAACTGCTTGTCAGCTCTTCAAACATGCTTTAAAAAGTGCTAAACAAAATTTAAAGAAAAGTAATAACTGAAAAGATGCAATAAAAATTTCACGAAAGGTTGTAAATAATATTTTTAGAGGGAAAAAGTCTATAATAAAAGCACCACGTGTAATACCATTACCTAAATCTGGAGGATTTCTCCCATTAACGCCTTTATTCGTAGCATTAGGAGCACTTGGAAGTCTATCTGGCGGTACAGCAGGAATTATTAAAACAATCAATGCTATAAAAACTGGAAAGGAGAAGTTATTGGAGGCGAAACGTCATAATAATACATAATACAATGGAAAATATTTCAATGGGAAAAGGAATGTTTTTAAAGCCTTATAAAAAGGGATTCGGATTATATTTAAAACCATACCAAAAAAACTCTTAATGAGGCTACCTAGAAGACCTCTTACTGATGTACACTTGAAGAAGTATTCAAAATTTATTCTAAATTTTAGAGGGGTATTCATGTGTGACACTTTACCACGTAAACAATTTAAGAGAGAATGTGGAATAATAAATTTGGATAGTTCAAATACAGGAAAACGATAATGAGATTGATTATTTCGATAGCCTTGGAAAAACTTATATCCTCCTGAACATTTAATAAAGTATTTAGGAAAACATTAAATATAACTATAATAAACAGCAATTAAGCTAATTTAAAAAAAAGCTCAAGCTATATAATGTCAGAGGAATATACGTGGGTATAGACGTTCAGGGAGTCTATTTTGATAAGAAATTTATTGCTAAAGAAGTCAGCATATCAACATATGATTCACATGTAACAACGTTTCTTATTCAACCTCCTTTTGAAGAATCCAAGCTAACGATACGGGATAAAACAACTAACAACTGGTTATATCATAATCATCATGGATTAAAATGGGAAGAGGGTGATTCGACTTTAATGACTGTTATTGAATATATCCATTCATTAATGAAAAGAAAAAATTATATATTCTATGCTAAAGGATTGGAGAAAATCAGATGGATTCAACGTTTATTCGGATACGATATTATTTTATATAATTTAGATAATTTAAATTGTCCAAATTTAAAGAATTTATATATTAAAGATACAAATATAAATACTTGTAAATATCATAAAAATTCTATGATATGTGCTGAAAAAAATGTAATAATATTAAGAAACTTTATTTCTCCATTAAATATCTAATAAATAAAAATAAATAAGTAATTATAACACTTCATTTTATTTCAAATTAAATTTTGTTAGTTTTCAACTTCAACAGACCTTTCCATTCATATATATGTATATATACACATACATATTAAATACTTAGCAATTGACTATGTGAACATTATTAACACACTTTTCTAGGGGTGGAGCCCCTATGTATGCATATACATATGCATGTATGTACGTTTGCATATAGATGTTTGTATGAGAATACGTATGTATATATGTATACCAATACACCTTACCAATTTTCGACATATAAACCACCTTGTATATATACGTTGGTTATAGACGTTCAGGGAGTCTATTTTAATAAGAAGTTTATTGCTAAAGAAGTCAGCATATCAACATATGATTCACATGTAACAACGTTTCTTATTCAACCTCATTTTGAAGAATCCAAGTTAACGATACGGGATAAAACAACTAACAACTGGTTATATCATAATCATCATGGATTAAAATGGGAAGAGGGTGATTCGACTTTAATGACTGTTATTGAATATATCCATTCATTAATGAAAAGAAAAAATTATATGGTCCGGGAACGCATTGGGTAGCTTACTG
>NW_023461424.1:10597-19440 GCF_013731165.1 Rhagoletis pomonella
TTCTTACTTTAATATCTAATAGCTCCTAAATACCTAAATACTTTTTTACTTGAGTATTTAGCACCACCTAAATACCTAAGTAAATAGTACTTGGGTATTTAGCAGCTCCTAAATACCTAAGTAAATAGTACTTGGGTATTTAGCAGCTTCTAAATACCTAAGTAAATAGTACCTGGGTATTTAGCAGCTCCTAAATACCTAAGTAAATAGTACTTGGGTATTTAGTCATCTCAAAATACTAAGTATTTGTGTATTTAGTACCCAAAGTGGTACTTTAAGTACAAAAGTATTTAGGTATGCCCATCACTGCTATTTATAATATTAGCATTTGATTTGAATCATATAATAAAATATAAATAGGATAATAAAAAATAAATATATTCTTTGACAGCAACATTGAGTTTAAGATTATTTCCACATTTTAATTGAATCATATTATGAAGTATAAAATAGATTATTAAAATATATGTTTATTTAAATATGTTCTTTATCAACAGTTCACCTCAATGCTTTTTATATAGTTATGAAATGTGTATAAATAAGCTAATACTGTACATTAGGAATTATTACTTTGTTTAAAGCTATTAAAACACATCATGCCTGGAGTATATCGAATCCTCAATAGCGAGCATCATGGAGAGTACAACTTCGATTTTGAATTGGAGATGTTGTGCTTTGAAGACATGGAAACCCCATGTATATGTATTGAAGATGAAGATGAGGGTCCCCGGTTACAGGTTTTGGGCATCCCAGTCAGAGCAGCCCATGCTTTTTTTAACAAAAAATGGGATGAAGAGGATGACAATAGCAAATTTTTAACAGTGGTTGGCGTTGAAATTGAGGAGTATATTATGGAGCAACACCAAAACCAACATGAGTATAAAAGAAGGGGTTTAGATATTAAGACTAACTTAAGGTATTATAGTAGAACAAATAGGGAAGCGATACATGATATAGAAGTTTATTCTAAATCACATAATAATATTGTATTTGAATATAACTTAACTGTTGAATTAGTATTTAGAAATTTAAAATTTAATTATATAGAACTATAAATTTATTAAAAAACTTCAGCGTTTATTTGAATATAATATTACTTTATATGAGAGTTATTTATGAAAAAAGGTTTATTTATAAATCGTTAGTCGTTGGAAAAGGTTTTATAACCAATATAATTAATAAGCTTCCTATTGAACTTCATTTGCCTAGTTATCAATTTTGTGAACCTGGAACGAAACTACGGAAACTTTTAGTAAGAGGAGATTGAGGGATTAATCTACTAGACACTGCTTGTTGAGTACATGATATATCATATTTATATAATAAAGATTTAGATAACCGACATATTGCTGATAAAAAATTAACTGAGAAGGCTTGGGAAAGAGTTAAAGCGAAGGATAGCAATCTTCGTGAGAAAACAAATGCTTGGTTAGTTACAAATATAATGAAGACAAAAACGAAATTCGGTATGGGGAACATTTATAGTAAAACTAAGAAAGTGGGAGGAAAAACTGGTTGTCAGCTCTTCAAACATGCTTTAAAAAGTGCTAAACAAAATTTAAAGAAAAGTAATAACTTAAAAGATGCCATAAAAATTTCACGAAAGGTTGTAAATAATATTTTTAGAGGGAAAAAGTCTATAATAAAAGCACCATTCTCCCATTAACGCCTTTATTCGTAGCATTAGGAGCACTTGGAAGTCTATCTGGCGGTACAGCAGGAATTATTAAAACAATCAATGCTATAAAAACTGGAAAGGAGCAGTTATTGGAGGCGAAACGTCATAATAATACAATGGAAGCTATTTCTATGGGAAAAGGAATGTTTTTAAAGCCTTATAAAAAGGGATTCGGATTATATTTAAAACCATACCAAAAAAACTCTTAATGAAGCTACCCAGAAGACCTCTTACTGATGTAGACTTAAAGAAGTATTCAAAATTTATTCCAAATTTTAGAGGGGTATTCATGTGTGACAGTTTACCCAGTAAACCATTTAAGAGAGAATGTGGAATAATAAATTTGGATAGTTCAAATACTGGAAAACGAAAATGAGATTGATTATTTCGATAGCTTTGGAAAAACGTATATCCTCCTGAACATTTAATAAAGTATTTAGGAAAAACATTAAATATAACTATAATAAACAGCAATTAAGCTAATTTAAAAAAAGCTCAAGCTATATAATGTCAGAGGAATATACGTTGGTTATATACGTTCAGGGAGTCTATTTTAATAAGAAATTTATTGCTAAAGAAGTCAGCATATCAACATATGATTCACATGTAACAACGTTTCTTACTCAACCTCCATTTGAAGAATCCAAGTTAACGATACGGGATAAAACAACTAACAACTGGTTATATCATAATCATCATGGATTAAAATGGGAAGAGGGTGATTTGACTTTAATGACTGTTATTGAATATATCCATTCATTAATGAAAAGAAAAAATTATATATTCAATGCTAAAGGATTGGAGAAAATCAGATGGATTCAACGTTTATTCGGATACGATATTATTTTATATAATTTAGATGATTTAAATTGTCCAAATTTAAAGATTTTATATATTAAAACAACAAATATAAATATTTGTAAATATCATAAAAATTCTATGATATGTGCTGAAAAAAATGTAAAAATATTAAGAAACTTTATTTCTTCATTAAATATCTAATAAATAAAAATAAATAAGTAATTATAACACTTTATTTTATTTCAAATTAAATTTTATTTGTTTTCAACATCAACAGACCTTTCCATTCATATATATGTATATATACACATACATATTAAATACTTAGCAATTAACTATGTGAACATTTTTCTAGGGGTGGAGCATCTATATATGTATATACATAAAGATGTATGTACGTTTGCATATAGAAGTATGTATGAGAATACGTATGTATTAGGCCGGGTCGATTTGTGGGGAGGCAAAAAAATCGCCCATTGCTCTGTGAAAATCATATTCTAGGGATGAAAATAAGAAACTTTGCCGAAGGAACCATACCTCTAAAACGAATTCTGATGTCCCCCAATTTGGGTCGAACTTTTGGGTAGGGGCAAATTTTGAAAAATCCCACTTTGACCTATTTAGAGTGCTCAAATCGAGTCAAATGTATGACCGACCCCCACTAACTTTGGAGGCCCGACCCACCGATGCCAGTGGAATACCCCCTGGAACCCCCCTGGAGGTTCACCATACAAACATTTCAAAAAATCGCCGGTTTTGCACTTTACATGAAAAAATCAGCGAAATGCCTATGTTTTTTCTTTTTGGAGTTTATTTTTCTCTTTAGAAATTTATTTAGTCAGAACATATGTAAATGAAAAAATGAATTTAACTTAGTAATAGAAAAGAAATTAAAAAAAATTATTAGAAATTAGCGTTTTTACAACCCTTTTAAAACCAAGGCATCACTGTGATGCATTTGCATGTCGTAAACATAGTTGTGTGGGTTTTTTATTCAACCGTTTTAAAAAATGAAGGTATCACTGTGACACAATTGCAAATCGGAAAATTGCTTGTGTGCGTTTTTTAAGACACAGCTGCATGTCGTAAACTTACTTGTGTAGTTTTTTTATAGCACCTACTTAAGAAATGAAGGTTGTTTTTACAACCCTTTTTGTGGGTATTTTAAGGCACCTTCTTAAGAAATGCGCGTTTTTTGCAACCATTTTAACAATTAAGGTATCACTGGAATGCACCGCAACCCTTTTAAACAATGAAGGTATCACTGTGACACAACTGCAGATCGTAAAATTGCTTGTGTTGTTTTTTTTAAGCCACCACAAGACACAGCAGGTAGAATTGAAATTACCATTTCATTCTTATTACCTCGTCTCGTAGACCATATATAACGCAACAGTTTTTGTGAATGCATTAAGTCGTTGTGAAGAACTCAAAGTGTGAAGTGCTAATTTCAGATAAAAAAATATTTAAAAAAAAAGAATAAGTGAAGTGACCATTCCAAATCAAAAAGTTTACAATGAATCCACCATCCTCTACACCGCAAGATGAAGCAACTACATCAACAACTATCGAAAACCCAATGAGTCATATACCCAAGCATGATGTTACTGTTTTTGGTGTGTCTACTGATTTAACTGATCTTAATTTACCAACCCATCTGGATATCTTGAGATATTATTTTTACTTAAGCGAACGTGCTAAAACAGAACAAAAAAAGTTTTCCCATAAATCATTCACTATTCAAGTACAAGATAAGTTGATTGGAATTTGGGAATAACTTGGTATGGAAATAATGCTGAAAAAAAGTGTATTTAATAAATTGAATAAATTGCTTGACAAGTATCAAGAGCAAATCAAGAGCAGAAACAACACCCAACAATTTACAGAGTATGTAAAATCTCTGGAAAAAATTTTTTACATTGGAACATGTAAATGCGATTTCAAGGCCGCTCCATGTGCATGCGGCTGGGTTCCCGAACGCCTCAAAGAGTTCATGCACGGTCAACATAATCAGAGAAGACTAACAATGGATGCATTTGTGATGGAAACTGAAGAGCAAGGAGCAACGTCTATGTCATCAATGCCAACATACCAAGATCCCGATGATTCAACATACGCACCGCCACCGGTTCAAGAAGATATGGATAGAAGCACAAGTTCACAATACACAGAGAGATACGATTGTTTTAACTTTGCCTTGGTATGTGACAGATTTGGTGTGCCTGACAGAGTAGCATCAGCATTGGGAACCGCTCTTTTGCAAGATTTTAAAATTAAAGATAAGCATGGGAAACCTCTCATCATGGATAAATCGAAAGTTCGCAGAGAAAAAGAGAAATGCAGACAAGAAGTGCTTCGCAAACGGTTAGATGATACCAATTTGTTAGCGTTTTCATTCGATGGCAGAAAAGATGATACTTTAACGATAGATAAAATTGATGAGAAGTATCATACTAGGATGGTAAAAGAACCTCATCTTGTTATTTTGAGAGAACCCAATTCTGAATTGATTGGTTACGTAAGACTGGAACATGAAACCGCTGAATACAAAACAACCAAATTAAATGGTTCTTTCAACGATAAAAATATATCACTGGATGCATTAATTGGAATATGCACTGACGGTGAGCCAACAAACACTGGCCCACACGGTGGAATTATACGACGATTCGAATTGCTGTTAAAAAGACCATTGCATTGGTTCGTTTGCCTTCTACACTTCAACGAACTTCCGTTTCGGCATTTGTTTGAAGCTTTGGATAAATCAACCAGCACTGGACCAAGATCGGCAACCGGAAAACTGAGCCGTCAAATCGAAACTTGTGAAACTCTTCCGGTAAGTTATTGCTATCACTCATTTATTATAATTGTCAACCATTTTTAATTATTTTATTATTATATATTTTCAGGTGGTGGACGGCTTCCAGAAAATTGAGTTGCAAAATATGCCCCCTGCTCCAGAAAAAATTGAATTTTCCACCGATTCGAAGTACTTATACGACATGGCCCATGCAATTTCCAGCGACGTGGTTCCGGTGGATCTGGCTAACATCAAACCAGGGAAAATTGTACATTCTCGGTGGCTCACCAAGGCCGCTAGATTATTGCGATTATATGTGACAACGGAAAATCCAGATGCAAATTTAAGAATTCTGGTTGAATTTATAATTAAATGTTATGTGCCAATGTACTTCAATATCAAGTTTCGCAGCTCTGTCGTGTACGGCAGTGCATTATTTTTCAAGTTCATTGGTTGGTCACGATTTCTAGAACCTCGTTTACGCAAAATTGTCAATCAAGTAATTAAAGATAATTCATATTATGCGCATTCGGAAAATATCTTGTTATCAATGTTGTTTGATGAGAGCAAAGAAAAGCGCGACTGTGCCATCAAGAAAATTCTACGCTATCGAACCGATGTTGACGAGCCAATGGAACTTAGAGTTTATAAAAAACCAGATATAAACTTTAATTGCACAAGTTATACGGAAATGATCAATTTGAATGATAAAAATATCGTATTTGAACCACCATTCACGCGAAGCATTCCGTACGATACATTGAAAGAATATTTAAATCAAGATGATCCACCGTTTAATAATCCAAAAATTCCATCAAACATACAAGGAACGGAACGACATGTTCAATTGCTAGCTAGCGTTTCCAAACGGGTTATACCGGAAAATGTAGAGGCTGTTATGGCGACGACATTAGAGAGCCGTGCGAAATTGCCCAGACTTGAAAGTAAAAAAGACTTCAAACAATAATTTTTTTTAGTTTCTTTTCTATAACTCACTTAAATTAATTTTTTCATTTACATATGTTCTGACTAAATAAATTTCTTAAGAGAAAAAATAGATATTATTATAAATAAATAATAAATATTATTATAAATAAATAAATAAAAATAAAGAAAAAACATAGCCATTTAGCTGATTTTTTCATGTAAAGGCCAAAAATGGTGATTTTTTGAAATGATTGTATGGGGAACCCCCAGGGGAGTTCCAGGGGGTGTGCCACTGGCATTGCTGGATCGGCCGTCCAAAGTTAGTGGGGGTCGGTCATACATTTGGACTCGATTGGAGCACTCTAAATGGGTAAAAGTAGGATTTTTCAAAATTTGCCCCTACCCAAAAGTTCGACCCAAATTGGGGGACATCAGAATTCGTTTTAGAGGTATGGTTTCTTCGGCAAAGTTTCTTATTTTGATCCCTAGAATACGATTTTCACAGAGCAATGAGCGATTTTTAAATCATGTCATGTCATGTGTGACAGTTTACCCCGTAAACCATTTAAGAGAGAATGTGGAATAATAAATTTGGATAGTTCAAAGGGTCCAGGAACGCATTGGGTAGCTTACTGGAAAAACGATAATGAGAATGATTACTTCGATAGCTTTGGAAACTTACAGCCTCCTAAGCAAATAATAAAGTATTTAGGAAAAAACATTAAATATAACTCTAATAAACAGCAAAGCTATAATTCATATAATTGCGGCCATTTATGCTTAAAATTCTTATTATCAAAATAAATAAGTAAATATAAAACCTTCTTTTATTTCAAATTAAATTTTATTTGTTCTCATCATCATCAACATCAACAGGCCTTTCCATTCATATACACATACATATTAAATACTTAGCAATCAACTATGTGCACATTATTAACACACTTTTCTAGGGGTGGAGCATCTGTATATGTATATACATATGTACGTATCTATGTTTGCATATAGATGTATGTATGAGACCAATACACCTTACCAATTTTCGACATATAAATACGGTGACCATCCGTTCTGTTTTTTGCAGGACCGTACTGTTTTTCAAAGGTCGGTCCTGCGTAATTTTTCAAATTTAAAAATCCTGAAAATGTACAGATTTTTTCCAAGTGTCCTGCATTTGTCCCGCATTTTATTCGTTATTTTAAAATTATCGGACAATGGATGGATTTTTTCAAAAAAGTGTTTTTTGGTACTCTTCGTAGCTTTTCTTCAATATCTCATGAAAAAATCTCCCAATCAACGTAAGCGACTTACAGCTCGAAGGGTATTGATGAGCCTCTACCAAAATATATAACTTGTAGCGACTTCAATGAAAATTATTAGTACTACAGGCGACCATTTGCATTTTGTCGTCAAAATCCAAAAAAGTGAGATTTTCAATCAAATACGCAGTTTCATTTGACTATTTTTTTCATTATTTTAAAAATTCGATAAAGAAGATATATCATTACACTAAATTTTGAACCAAAGATAATGAAAATCGGATTAGAAATGTAGATGCTATGGAGCGGAATCTGCACAAATTATATATTTTGGTAAAGGGCACTTTGTAACTCGTCGTTAACGTCGATTCATGACGTCGATTTTTGACAAATAACTGCGAAAAGTACCAAAAAAACAAAAAAAGAAAGGTATTGTTTTCATTTTGAACGGCTCAAAATTTGCCTATAAAATAATCTTTTAAAGATTTTCACTTTTCGTGTAAGCTGTTGTTATTATAATATGTTTGACTATACTTTTATAAATAATCATGTAAAAAAAGATTAATATCGATGAAGAAAACAAGATTCATTTTTAAAGTTTAAAATGTAATAAGAATTTAGAATCATATATACTCTTTTGATATTTTTATACTACGTAAATATATGTAGGCATATTTTTGAAAAATTGTCCTTAATTTTGAATCCATATTTATGGTCACCGTACATATAAACCACCCTGTATCGGATTTTTCAGATTTCCATCAGCGGTACAACCTGTGATCGATTCCGGTTCTGAATGTTATCGGATTTCTCAGATTTCCATCAGCGGTACACCCTGTGATCTATTCCGGTTCAGAATGGTATCGGATTTCTTGGATTTCCATCAGCGACATCTTGCGGCTTTTATCTGGGTTCTGAATTTGAATTACGATCGGCGACATCTTTTGGCGGAGCAGCAAAGCTTGCGGCAGAGCACCAGCAAACCGTATAGCGGTTCTGGACCGGTGCAAGCAGCAAACCATATGCCGATTCTGGACCGGTGCAAGCAGCTGCTGGCATAAATATACTACTGAAATAGTACACCGCTCCAGTTTACGATATTTGAACAGAGTTGTAAAAATAAGTAATTCATATAGAAGTTATCGATACATACAATTCATTTGACAGTATTGGAATCCATCGCAAGACAAATAGATTTGACAGTAATTAAAATTCAATTAAATTTGAAGTCATCTTCTCGACATGCCGGCCCGCCTGTGCCGGAGCAATATTGAGCAGGTGTTTCAGTTTCTCTAGCGTCAACACAGCCTGACCAAATAAATGCTGGATGCGCTGCTGGATGTCTGTACGGCCTTTACGTTTCTTGGGTGGCTTTTGC
>NW_023461424.1:19540-24210 GCF_013731165.1 Rhagoletis pomonella
CATACTAATATTGGCTCAGTCAAGTGCAAAAACATACGTATGTATATAGCAAAGCCAGCAAAGAAACGTAAATTTTGCCGACAGTGCAGTTTACTTCAATTTTCCATATCCGAAAACGAATAGAAAAACTCCTACAGTTATCATCAATTTTCGTATCCGGAAAACGTTCGAAAGTGCAGTTTACTTCAATTTTCCATATCCGAAAACGAATAGAAAAACTTCTACAGTTATCATCAATTTTCGTATCCGGAAAACGTACGAAAAAGATAATGACATGTGAGGGCACTAATTGTATTTTATTTGCTCAAGCTAAACATTTGAAAGCATACATGCGTAGTCGGCAGTGGCCGAGCGTGCAGAGGAGTGTGCCGCTATTTGTTAGCTTCCAGAAGGTGCCGGGTTCGAATTCCACCAGGGGCTTCCTACTTTTATTTTATTTCTTTTGAACCATGAAAAGGTATCTGTGAAGTGCAGAAGGAAAGCGTATTGAAAGAAAAATTCAATCAAACAAATTTCAGAAAAAAAAGCCGATAAATACGTGGTGGTTTGTTTACCCTTTTCTACCCGTTAGCCACATTTCGAATATAATTCGGTTACCACGCACTCATATAGCATATATATATTCACATAGAAAAAACCGCCGAGGTAAGTACATACATACATACCAACGCGTACATAAATAGGCTCCACCCTTTTTTTACACTCTTGCTTTGCACATAAAAATCACTGTTACTGGACTTAGACGCGCTAGGACAGTACAGTGTAGCAAAAAGCAACTGACTCACAGTTGGACAAAACCAGTACCCATACAAAATAAATAAAATAACCAAAGATTTATTTTAAATCAATTTTAAATATAATTAAACTCGATTCAACCCCCTAATATTATAACGAGTTATATTTTATATAATTGACCCAACCCAAATTATCCATCTCACACACAATGGAAAAGAAATCCATAACTGCTACTGATAATGATTCAGAGGCAAGCCTCCAAGCCTTCATATTTGAAAGCAATAGATTAGAGTCCTTTAATCTACATGGTCAGCAACTCTTATAGCTGACCAGACAGAATCCCTTTTGAAGGTCAAGATCCATCAACTGGACAGATTGTGGGAATCACTCGTTGCATCCTTTAGAGCAGTATCCCTTTCCGGAGATCACGATGAGTCAAGTGGCTCAATCGAACAAAAATATAAAAAATGCTCAGAGAGTTATGAAAATTGTATGTCCTAGACTTTAGACGCTCTCCAGATCTTGGCCCTACCTCCAAAACCCAGAAACCCCCCAAATACTTCAAACACCTCTGAAGTTTTTCTCAAAGTACCACCATGTGACACCGAAGTCTTTCATGGTGGGTACGAAGACTGGCCGGCCTTTGAGGATATGTTCGCGGCAGTCTATGGAAATCACCTCACGCTAACGCCAGCCCAGAAACTCTACAATTTGCGTCAAAAAATGGTAGGCCAATCAGGGCTATTGGTCAAGCAATACCCACTGACTGATGAAAGCTTCAAACTAGACTGGAACGCATTGAAAGCGCGGTATGAGAACCGCAGAATATTGGTTGATAACCAACTGAAGACCCTTTTTGGTCTCCAACAGATATACTCAGAGAACGGCGAGCAGATTCAGAAACTTCAAACAACAATAAATAACTGCTTATCCACTTTGGCCGCACAAGGAATCCCAACCTCCGACTGGGACCCCATCCTTGTGTATATTTGTTCATCAAAACCTCCCAGTGAAACCCTTTCCCTGTGGGAACAGTCACTAAGTTCTCGAAAATAACTACCGCTGTGGGCAGATATGAATGAGTTCTTGACAACCCGATATAAAGTTGTGGAGAGACTCAACACTTACCGCCCGGGCAGAGCAAGAACGTCTCTGCCAAATTTCACCCCCAAATCAATAAACCAAAACTCAACTTTCATGAATAAAAATAGGACCCATAATTTCCACACTGAACTAAATCAGCAAGTGTCATGTAAATTATGTAACCAAAACCACCCAATGAAAACCTACGTGAAATTTAAAGCGCTGTCCATAACTGATCGCCTCAAGTTCGTAAGGGACAATAAATATTGCGAGAATTGCCTCTCATACTCCCACATCAAAAATGATTGTCAGAGCAAGTTTTTATGCTTATACTGCCAAAAGAGACATCACTCCCTCCTGCACTTCCAACCGCAATCCCAATCATCTAGGGCCAACGCAAGACCCCAAAAGACCCTTACCCAAATGGCGACTCAAAGTCGGATAGATCATGAGAATCCAACGACATCCGAACAAGCGAGGAAAAATGCGCTGGGAGAGAACTTACCTGATCCCAACACCCAACAAGTTACATCCCATTTTTCCAGCAGCAGCGCAACAACCCTACTCCCCACGGCAGTCGTCCCAATATATTTTGCCGGGGAATATCATAAAGTTCGTGCTCTCGTCGACCAAGGGTCACAAAAAACCTTTTTGGCGTCACGAGTACAGAAACTACTAGGCCTACCCACCAGAGAAACGTTTTACGAAATCTCCGGAATGGGAGGAATGGTGTTACAAAGGTCGAATAAAACGTGCGAAATAACGCCTTGTTCATCCAATTTGGGCCAGAAAATAACAACTAGTGCCATCATTATCCCACAACTTACTCACTTTGTACCCACAGTTAAAGTGTCAAACGGCAATATAGAGGAATTACGCTGCCTACAACTTGCGGACCCTGACTGCTTCACACCGGTGAAAATCGACATCGTGATAGGAAGCGATGTGACTCCCCAAATACTCCCCGAAGGGCTAGAACACAACGTCTGCGGCACCTTAGTAGCCCAAAACACAATATTCGGTTGGATACTCAGAGGTCCAGTCAGAGAACATATCTCGACGTTCTCCACCCGAGTTACGGAGGCAACAGAACCCGAACTCAGCACGCTGCTCAAAAGGTTTTGGGAGCAGGAGGAGATAGAAACCGCTCAACCCAAATCAGCGGAAGCCGAATTCTGTGAGGAGCTCTACAGGACCACGACCACCAAACGAAAGGATGGACGCTACGTCGTGAAACTCCCTTTCAAACCCGAATTCCCGGATGCACTTACCCCAGGACACTCCCGCCCAGCAGCACAGTAGCAGTACATAAGCATCGAAAGGACTCTGGAGAAAAAGCCGGAACTGCGCGACAAGTACTTAACGAGTACTTGCAAATGGATCATATGGAGCAGGCTTCACCCATTGAAGTAATAAAAAACGGAAAATATTGTTAATTTTACTTACCCCATCATGCTGTCTTAAAGCCCGACAGTAAAACGACAAAAGTGCGTGTCGCCTTTAACGCATCTAAGACATCACATTCAGGAAACTCCCTGAATGACGTTCTTTATACAGGCCCAATACTCCAAAACGACCTGGCGTCCATTATCCTCAAATGGCGTCTTTATAAACTCGTTTTCAATGGCAACATAGAGAAAATGTATCGCCAAATACTCGTCCATAAAGAAGATCAAAATTTCCAAGGGATCATCTTTAGGAAAGCCCCTAACCTGTCAATCGAAGATTTTAAGTTAAAAACCGTCACTTTAGGTGTTAACTGCGCCCCATATCTTGCAATTCGCACGCTCCACCAGTTAGCTCCCTATTGCCAAGAAAAATGCCCCCTCGCCAAAAACATCATACTACACGAAACATATGTAGATGATGTACTCCCTGGTTGACACAATATACAGTCCACTATCACCTCTATAACCCAAACTATCGGAGCTCTAAAATCGGCAGGCTTTCCACTGAAAAAAATTACAGCAAATTATCCAAAAATTCTTGAAATAATCCCAGATTCTGATGTCTTAGATACTGAGTTTCTCAAATGCCAGGATACAAGCTCAACCAAAACGCTTGGAATAAGATGGAACGCACTACTGACTCCTTCTCGTACTCGTACGATCCTTTACCCGCATCTAAGTCGAACACAAAATGACAAATACTGTCGGCCGTAGCGAGACTTTTCGACCCGGCAGGATGGCTATCGCAATAATGATACTTGCCAAAATCCTCCTCCAACAATTGTGGTTCGAGGGAACAGACTGGGACGAGCATGTGAAGCCTACGTCTTCCCATAAGTGGAACAATTTCCGCTAAGACCTCCAGGCAATAAGCGCTATCAGCATACCGCGTTGGGTGCGCTTCTCGCCCGAAAGCCGCTTGTTTCTCAGACGCTTGCGTTTACATCAGAGTGCAACACGAAGAAAATAACTTCCCGTCTCACCTTTTTGTTGCCAAAACCAAAGTTGCACCGCTGCAAACGATACGTTTGCACGTTTAGAACTTTGTGGGGTTGTGTTGTTGTCGAGGTTAACCGCTGTTACCCGTTCCCAACTGAATCTGCCACCTCATGAATTAACGCTCTGGTCGGACTCCTCAATCGTGTTAGCTTGGCTGGAAAAAACACCACATTCCTGGAAAACTTATGTGGCCAACCGGATCACTCAAATTCTTTAAAATGTCAGCAACACCATTTGGCGCCACGTAACCAGCGGTGATAATCCAGCAGACTTAGGAACGCGTGGATGTAAACCACAAGATTTTGCTGAGTGCTCCTTATGGTGGAACGGGCCCGATTGGCTCGAGAAACCAACTGCCTCATGGCCTAAACCAATCCCCTCCAATCCAGCCCCTCCGGAATAGAG
>NW_023461424.1:24310-25119 GCF_013731165.1 Rhagoletis pomonella
CCCTCCAATCCAGCCCCTCCGGAATAGAGAAAGGTAGAATCCCTACACACCGTAGAATGCACAGCTATCCTTGAGCGCTTCTCCTCATTCTCACGAGCCTTAAGAGTTGTTGCCTTTATGTATCGTTTTATCCGCAGCTCACAAAAATCTCCAATTCCCACCTCATTAGCTCTTATACAGGAAGAGATAACTCACGCAAAAATGAAACTGGTCACAATCACTCAGCGAAACCACTTTGTAGAAGAAATTCAGGCTGTGGAGGCTTAAAAACCAATTCAAAAAGCTCACTACTCACCCTAAACCCTATTCTGGACAAAGCTGGGATCATGCGAGTAAACGGTCGCCTAGCTCATGCCGCACTAAGCTATAATGAACGACATCCCATCATCATCTCAGATGGCTCCAGGTTCTGTTCCTTGCTGTTAGATTTTCTGCACGAAACCGTGCTTCACGATTAAAAACAGTTAATGATTCGCATGGTGCAGCAAGAGTATTATATTCCCAGACTCAAACAAAAACTGAAAAGGTGCATATTTCAGTGCAAGATTTGCACTATTTATAAACAGCGAATGCGATCACAAATAATGGCAGCACTGTCCCCTGAGCGTGCAACTTACTCGGTGCCATTTCACACAAATGGTGTTGATTTCGCTGGGCCATTTATGGTAAAGACTTCCCCCTTCGACGAGCGTCCCACACAAAAGCTTAGTTTGCGTATTCGTCTGCTTTTCCACAAAAGCGGTTCATTTAGAGTACTGCACAGATTTGACCACCGAAGCATTCAGAGTCGCATTCACTCGATTCGTCGG
>NW_023461424.1:25129-26064 GCF_013731165.1 Rhagoletis pomonella
CAAAGCAATGACGCCAGATGAGAGGTACGAATCGGCAAAGGTGCACCGCTATTGCATCAATTACCTGGCCACGTCCCACGTGACCGGCGCATGTGGGTCGCACGATAATTGCCACCGATGTGGTAAAGCGCACCACACCATGCTACACCGCTCCGTCTCTCCACCGCCAGAGCGCCGCCGCCGTGAGGAGCCTCGTGGGAAATCAAGCCGCCAAGGGATATCGTCGACCAGTAAGGCCGTGCAAAAGCCACCCAAGAAACGCAAAGGCCGTACAGACATCCAGCAGCTGGCTGTCTTGACGCTAGAGAAACTGAAACAGCTGCTCAATAATGCTTCGGCACAGGCGGGCCGCCATGTAGAGAACATGACTTCAAATTTAATTGAATTTTAATTATTGTCAAATCTATTTGTCTTGCGATGAATTCCAATACTGTCAAATGAATTGCATGTATCGATAACTTCTATATGAATTACTTATTTTTACAACTGTGTTCAAATATCGTAAACTTCAGCGGTGTACTATTTCGATTTTTCGAACATTGTAAAAACATCGAACATTGTCAAAAATAGCTAAAATATGCAAAAAGCATATCCATTTATTGTATAATATAATAAAATATCCGCAATAAATATGTAAAAATTTGTTTGTAAAATTGGTAAAATATGCACTTTAAAATGCCATTTTAAAGGAAATTTCATGATTCGTAAAGCTAACTTAACCATTTCCATTTGAAGATGAACAGTAAAGTCATGCCTTTGCATGAGATTCCGAGCCCTAATAATAAAATAACATGCAGATACTCCATTCTACTGAAAAGTGTACGCTTGGAATATACTTTCACTACACGTATGTATGTATGTAATTCATATTTACATACATGTATATTACCATCATAATTCATATAATTGGGCATATTCCTACATTCGTTCGAACC
>NW_023461425.1:0-26056 GCF_013731165.1 Rhagoletis pomonella
TAACTTAAGAAAGTTTTATTACATGGCAGTTGAGAAGTGCATGTACATAAATTTCATTAATTTAATTAAACATCCCTATCCTTATCCTGAGTTTCGCCTGAAAAAAATTCGCCCGAAAATTTGTCATTCGCCCATAGTAAGACCATGAAAATCAAAAGTAAAAAGTGAACCGGTTCGGGGAAAATGAAACTCATGATAAAGCTGAATAAATAATTCAGAATTCGGTTCAAAAAACGCTTTATCTCAACTGAAAATATATTGAAAATGTGATAAGATAGGGCGTTTTTGGACCGAGTTCTGAACTATTTAATATGTTTTCTATTTTTTTTTGTAGGTTTTTTTTTGTATGTAGTTTTGTTTTATTTTTTGGTATGTAGTTTTTTTTGGTATGTATTTTTTTGTTTATTTAATTTTTTTATGTATTTTTTATGATTTTTTTGTATGTAGTTTTTTGTTTTTTGTTTTGGTATGTATTTTTTTTTGTTTATTTTAATTTTTTTGTTGTATTTGTTTGTTTTGTTTATTCTAATTTTTTGTTGTACATATTTGTTTAGTTTGTATTTATTTTTTGTTTGCTTTTTTTGTAATTTTGAATATTAGTATATTATAATATAGTAATAATTAATTACGTTTTTAATCAATTACTCTATGTGAACCTATTAATAAATTTGTTGGTTTAAATTAACCACACTCTTTTGCATACAAATTTATCTCATACTGGGATCAAGCTAAAGTTAATTTAATTTTTTATTTCGTTTATATATGTTACTTTTTTACTTACTTCATTTCCTATTTTATTTTTATTCTTATTTTTTTTTTAATAAAAAATTTTTTTTTTTTTTTTTTTTTTTTTTTTGTTTAATTGTATTTTTGGCCACTCTGTTGGTGGTACCACAGAATGTGCTCAATTGTGAACTTATAAAACAATGGAACATATTTCTTAACATAGCTAACTAATAAATAATGTATAACCTTCCTTTAAAAAAATACCAAACAAATCCTTAGTTTTATTATTTGAATGAATGTAACTTGCGGGGCACTGAAAATCCTTCTATTTTACCTTTGTGTGCACTCAAAACAAATTTTATCCGAACTACCTAGTTTTCAAGAAAGATGTTTTTGTGTTACAATCTTCATAGAATATGTAAAATTGTGACTGGCTACTTGGGACTGATGTAAAGTAATTATGTATGAAGTAAAGCTTTCCAATAGACAAACATTACAGCTGGTTTTAATTTTTTTGTTTGTTTTTAATTTTCAAACATTAATGAAATGTAGTAATTTAACAAGAGGTTACTACTGTAATAGTGATAATTAAGGCATTTTAAAATTTATGTTCTTTTCCTCTTTTACATGGAGTGACCCTTTCTATTATTTATTTTATTTCTTCGAAACAGTATTAAAATATTAAAAGCTTTCAAATTAAATTCAGATTTAGGCTTCATAAAGCGAAATTAAATTCGGTGAATTCGTGTAGGTGGTTTTAGTTTTCCACAATTGCAAATATGTATTTAAATATTTGACTTAATTTAATTCCTCTATATTTTCTTTCGAAATTCACATTTTTCTTAGTATGTTTCAATAGTTCACTTGTACGAAACTCTTCATTCTCGCTTTCCAAGTACACACATTGCATCTGCCTTCAGAAATAAAGAACTTAATCATATCTAATTCCATTTGAAGCAATTATTTTTAATCTTGAGTTTATGCATTTATTCTGTAGAATTTCCTAGAAATTTCCAATAATAATCCTTTTCATACTCTTACTCTTCCAGGTGTTAATACTCTCCCATGCCAACCGTTGCCATTCAATTTTGCATTTCCTCTTAACTCCACTCACACAAATACTCATACGAGGGAGTACCTTCTTGCTTCGTTCTGCCTCTATCCTCCGCTTTCTTCCTGTTGTGTGTTCTGCCATCTCATTCACTGGTTATTATTCAACATTTAGCTACATTCATATTTATTTTATGCGAAATAAATTGCATACAAAGTGATTCAGCAGTATCCAATTATTTTTCACTCCAGGCAACCTACACCCGCGACCAATAGGTGTGCATACCTCTGACGGGCGGCGCACAGCAACCGTACCCAACTCAATTCACCTTTCGCGTTTGTAGTGAGTTGGCACTCATACACTTACATACCCACATATGTATGTATGTACATTTGTATCTACATTTATTGTTCTACTGCTATTTTATATGAACATTTTCCGCATACTTTCTACACTCCTCTTTTGTTCTTATTTGCAAAATTTCCATTGTTGCTGAATGTTTTAGTTGGAAATTTTCTATCGGCAACTTTCTACATTGTATGTATTAGTTTGTTTGTATTCGTGTAGACAACGTTGCCATGCAATATTTATGTATGTACGTCCACTTCTATTCATTCTATTTAAGAATATTTATGTATGTATGCATGTGCATTGGAGCTTGCAACCTCGAGCAAATACTAAAATTTCATTGTAAGCGCTATGTTCAGCATGTTGCTGCATGCCCTGGCTGGCTGCCACACCACCGCTACACTGCTTTTCCTCGCTTGAAACTATTCGTTGTATATTTCACTCCCCGTTCTTGTTATTCTCCATTGGGTGCGCTTCAATTGCATTTCAGGTGTCAGCAGGGTTTAGCTTTCCTTTCACGATTCCATCGCAACTACATTCTAACTGCCATGATGTATCTTTTTTTATTTTTTATTGTTGCTTTTTTCCAAACCTTTTGCCAATAATTTGGCTGGTATTCGGTCAACTTTTCTATTATGTATCTAAAAAATAAAAAAATCAATAAATTTTATTATGTGTCTACTCTAGTCAAGTTAGATTAAGACACCGCCTTCAAGCGAGTGAGATCATAAAGCTCCTTGTAAATTTCTCCGACGAGCATTTATGCCAGCATACGCCACCAGAATGCATATTTCTTGTAAACCCTTACTGGGAGCAATGTATTGACAAGAACGATACTAATTATCAACTGACAAATAGGAAAAGATATGGGATCTTAGAATGTGTCAGAGACAAAAGCCGTTGACTTGTATTAAGGCGCAGATTTTTCAACAGATTCCTTCAAACCGACACGGTCCGCAGATGGTTCTAGTCCACCTGTTGCTCAGAATTACTTAACTTCAATTATAGCTTCATTAGACAGAAAGTGCTTGTCTAGACCAATTTGGTTTTCACAGGAAACTGAAGTAGAAACAATTGTCCCTCACCAATAGCTGAATACATAGTAGCGATCATTTACTCTATTTTCTATACGGAGCTTTCTATGCAAACCTTTCTTTGATTTGAGAGACATAAAATCACGTGAGTTTCTGAACTCCTCTTTCTCTTTGTTCTAATCAGGTTAAATAACGAGTTTTGACCAACTGAAGTTTTGTCAACATTGGTCTCATTAACCAACTGTAAGCCTCCTGTTACCTTTTCTTCGATCACAACCAGTATAACTTCTCTTATCTGTCTTGAAGGATAAGGTAAGAAACTTTTGGTCGAACCTCAATAAGATCCCCGATCTCTTCTGATCAAATTCTGCTGACAGCGTCTGAAAGACGGGACTATATAAAAAGGAAGTTCATTTGTATATGCTATAATTCCGTAAATGTCGTTTGAATACTGCTCCGTCGTGAAGTGCACTGGGATTGTTGTAAGGATTTTTAGTCGGTGGGTTGACAAAGTTCTTATCGCAACAAGCATTTGTCGGGCTGATGAATGCATTAAAGATTAAACTAACGAAAAGGGCTTCCTTTGTCTTTGAAAAGCAAGCGTAAATTGGTGTTTTTGATGAGAACCTTTGACGAAGGCCTGTATTCCATTTCAGAAAATGATAAGACGATTTTTCCTCTTATTTAGCCTAATAACATTTAGAGTTTCTTCTAGAACACTGTTTTACTTCGCACATAGTGACTTTAAGACCTTACAATGCTCTCGTTTAGCCCCTGGGGCATTAGTTAAGGTTGGGGTAAACACCTCTATTTCCCTGTGCCACAAAGCTGCTCTGGTTTTGACGCTAATTTGTGTTTCTGCGGTGCACGACATTTTCTATTCATAACTGAAATATTGCAGTGATTGTGTTGGTTTGGATATGTCGTGAAAAGATTCTTCGACTCGTAATGAAAAAACCTGCCCAGAGATGGGCGCGGGGCTAAATATTCAATCGCGATCTCGCTCATCCTGAAATTAAATTTTTAGTTCCGAACTCGCCTATCCGGAAGTTTTTAAGATTTTGTACCCTGGGTCTCGTGGGTCCTGATATACATACATATGTGACTAGTAAAACTCCCATGGTCTTCAAGTTAATTTTGAATTATATACTTACACATACATATATATTGTTCACAATATTCTCCTTTCGTCACTGAAGAATCTGGCATCTTCTGGGGTTTCTAATTTGCTTTGCTGTTCGTTTTCGCCTTAATATAACATTAAAAGTATTAATTTCATACAACGTTTTTAAGGAATTTACGAAGTTTCGGGGTTTATCTGGAATGTCGGGAAAGGATAATTGTCGCATCCCGCTCGCAATTTCTAAAGACCCCTAAACCACCCAACGAACGCGGTCATTTCTAAATTAATACCGTGTGTCTCGGTATCCCACACCTATAGCCCTACACTTGGTGTAAATAACTGGCGAAACTAGCAAAGTAGTGAGGCAGCTGCCGAAGTTGTTGTTTTATTCCGGCCCAAACCGACAAGAGCCATCAGTTGCTCCCTTCACATTCTTCGGTTATCATGAGACCTTTCTGAATCCTCGTAAACAAATTCCAGACAGAGTAAATTCGTAATAGTATTGACGTTTGCAGGACCAGGATCACGTATTCGGTTCATCCAGAAATTGTTGACGCTACACTATCCAATTATCAAGTTATATGTTTTTAAGCTCTTTTCAAATTTTTTGCATTACTGCTGACTCCTTAATTATTTTAGATTGTTTCCTGTCACTTTTAAGTAATTTATGTCAACCACGCCATCTCTTTTGCTACAACTTTTTTTTGCTTTTTTTTAGCGTTTTGCCTTTTATTACTTTGCATTTCAAATCTATTCTCTTTCAGAGCTGTCTCGTGAATTTGATTTAATGGCAAGCATTTGTTTACGATTCGCCACTCGCTGCTTGCTTGCTCGCTGTAAATGTGCAGCACAGCATGGTCGCTCCCAATTCGCCTCCTTTCCGGTCCTTTTGCGACAGCAGAAACGCCTCCACGCTATATTTTTGGCCGCTGCTGATCATCTTTATCTTCATCACATGCCAGTTTCGGTTACGCTTTTGCACAAACACCAAAACACACACGCGCGAATTTGCGAATATTCTTTTATTTTTCTCAAAGTTGCTGCTGTTCGAATGGTGGCGCACAGCGAAGCGGGCGGGCGGTCGAGCATTCGCGTATGTTTGTCAGCCACAGTTCAAGCTGATTGATTGATTATTTCCCTTTGTTCTGTCGCGTTAATAACATCAAAGCTGACTTTTTAGTCTGACAAAAGCGAGCTTGATTTGCGCTCTTGAGTTGCTGCCAGTCAACTTCGATTCAATGACTCACTGCGTGTCCTTTACATGGATGCATTTGCATTTTAATGACTTTTGGTGTAAAAATAAAGATTTGCTCATTTTTAGCAATTGAATTGAAAAATCACCATGCGTTGCTGCCAATTTTCACTTTATTTATTTATTGTAAGAATTTCTTCTATATGTAGCGCATAGTGATCAATCAAATACTTGCCAACGCACACACACACACACACACAAGTAAACACATTTAATCTCCACCGCTATCAGCTGTTGCGGACAAAATGCGCGGCAAGTGAAATTTGGCAACAACGCAGCATACGGGTTCATTGCACAACAACCTTATTTAATTACAAGTTTTGTTGTTTACTTGTCACCCCATTTCAACAGAAGTTAGATATACATACAAGCAAAAAAAAACGGCAAGTAAAAAGGATCCATCCATTGAGTCAGTCAGTCACTCTCGAAATGCGGCGCTAGACAGCTACAACAAAAAAAAAAAACAGCAGCAATGTGCCGGCCGTAACATCGGCTGTCGTAAAACTGACACGAAAGCAAAAACAACCACCTAGAGACATTAACGTGTCAACAACAGCAAAAACAAAAACAACAATCGATTTCAAGCAAACATACAAACAAAAGTAGTCCGCTCTGTCAGCTGTCACTGTCGCTCTATCGCTGTCTTCGTCGACGTTGCTTCTTGTTGTTCGTTTGCCAGCAAATTGCGCTGGCCGCAAGATTTTTGCATAGAAAATTACTTTTGACATTTAAAGGACGTTGAAAGCTATAAAATTTCCTATGCACCTTCACACACATAGTCATACATATTTCCTTTTATGTTATCCCTTCTTCTCGCCTGCTGTGTTTCATCCTATGTTGCCGGGTAGCAAGAGGTTTCGTAAAGTTCCGTTATTGATTAAATGTGGCAACAGCGCCCGAAGAGGAGAAGCGCATGCGACAGGTTGCCTGAAGGGATTTTCAACTACACAGACCCAGCTCTTCCTACATATGTACATTTATTTTTAGTAACGTGCATATAGTTGAGCAACCCCCCACAAGCCTGTCAACGAATATTGTAGCTTGTGTGCGCTTGAGGTTACGGGTGAAAGTGGTGGAGGGTGCGAGTGCGGCGGGTGTAGAGTGCAGCGCCAGTGGCGTGTCTGTGTAAACCTGCACAGCTGTGCCTTTCGCATACCTCTTCTACTCTACCTATGTAGCTGTCTACTTGCTTCCATGTCATTCCTGGCTCATATGCGCCGTCGCTCCTGCGGGTTTTGTCCTTTGACTACGCGCGTTTTCAGTGTGCAGAGACTGCCGGTTTTCTTTTTCGTACTCTCCACTCTTTTGCCTTTGCCTTATTTTCCTTTTTAGTTCGTTTCATTGAGGGTGTTTCTTGTGTTGATATTTTTCTCTGTCTATGTATACAGTCCTTCAGCTGCTGCTGTGTTGCTTCGACGCTCGACAGGTTTCCGCTTTTAGTACTTCTTCCTCATCCTTTGTGTGCAACTTTAATAACACGCTCACCGCATGGAAACAAGGTACAAGGTCCTTACTATTGCTGTAAATAAATATGTATGTATGTATGTATGTACTACATTACGGCCAGCCGCACTTTATTAAATTTTTACACTTTACAGGGTTCACTTAATATTTTCTGCCTCTCGTCTTCACGCTTCACTTCAATTCCAATTCGATTTAGATTTTTCTAAAGAATTCTTTTGATTACTTTTTTCAAAACGTTTTCTCTTAATATTTTTTTCGCTCAATCATCTCAGTTTCGTGCTTCGTCTGGTCTTCTCCGCACACACTAAGTTTCATCCTAATTGCACTTTTGATTACTTTTTTCTACGTTGTAATTTTTTTCAATAAACGTTATGAATATATAATTGCGCATTTGTGTTTTGTCTTTGGGAGCGTCACTCAAACCTTCGTCTTTCGGACGGCTTTCTTACCTGCCTGCCTGCCAGACTACCTTGATAAATAAATTCTGAAGTCCTTTTGAATACACGTGTCTTGGATATCTGATGACATTTTGCTTTTGAGTGGAAAAACAGGTGGTTTCATCAGTGTCGCATTTCTTAATGCGTATCTTGCATATTTCAACGAGATTTTGTGAAAGTAAATTTTCGTATGTGTGGACCCTGCAAGGAATTTGAAGGCTGGTTAAAAAAAAAAATAAACTTAGGAATAGAGAAACAGCGAGCTTAAGAGAAAATTGTCTGAAAATTTCCTTTAAGGCAGCGAACTGAGCTGCTGTTGGTTGCCAATTGGTGGGCACATCATGTACTTGCATCTTCTAAGTGCCAAGCTAACGGATTTTTCGATCGGAATGTCCCATACTTTGCCCGTAGTAACAATAACGTTAAACACACCGTAAATCCAAAGAAAAATTTTCTAATTATGTACGTTGAGTCTGAATTCCGCCGGCATTTACAGGTGGTATTTTTGTAAAAGAGACGTGGTGTAAGAAAAAGAGACAAGCTGAGAAATTAAGAAATTGAAAAACTGCGGTTTCTAAGACAACCGGCGCCAGTAAGAGGACTAACATGTTGTGCACCGGACTAAACAGATTAGCTTAATGAAACGGCTGTCCTTGCCATAGTAAAACCCAAGTGATTTCCTTACGTAGCAAAAAAATAAAATAAAATTATCATTCTACTTGAAAAGCTATAGCTACCAGGGCTTTCCGCAGCTTTTCATTAAAACCCGTCTGACGTTCAAAAAACTGTAGGTTCCTCGATTTGTGTGACAACATCCAGGCGCACGCCAAAAATTGCACGAGAGACGCAAACAAACACTTGAAATATTTTTGTAATCTAAAATTGTTCGCGGTTGGTTGAAATTTTGAAAAATGTTTTTAGTTTGCCAACAGCTGGCTCAAGAGCTAATAATTTGCAATAAAATGTAATACTTTAACCAATCTGTGCCAGTAATAAAATCTAGTCTCGTCCATTTCAAATGATTAAAGTAATAGTCAGTTTCCTATAGGGACTTTACTTCATCACCAACGTTGCCAATTTTCGGCTGTTCGTTTGCGACAGTTATTAATGGTTACTTCTTAGAAAAAATGTTATCCGTCAGCAGCATGAAGTGGATTATTTGGGTTGCTGTTTATTTGATGATAAACTTTAGGCAATTTTTGTTTTTTTTTTTTTGTGAGGATTTTCTGACAGGTAGCATATTTTTAAGCGGATTAACTTGCATATCATGGCACATGCGCTGGTTAATGTACATATATTTAGTTAATACTGAAGTTTTGGTTTTTACTAAGGATTTCGCTTGGATTGCTTGCCTTTTACTTGGTATCTTATTGGTATATTGTATATTCAAATAAAAATTTATAAATAAACTTCGAAATTTGAGGGTATGTACGTTAATAAATATGAATTAAATGACTAGTTTAACGAGTCTTTTATGCTAAAGCTGAGAAAACGAGAAATGAAGGCCAACATTTTTCGGTACTGCCCTTTCACGCCACAGGATTTGATAAAATATAACGTTTATGGATGGAAAAGTAGCAATTTGCCGTATTTTTTCTTTCTTTTATATTATATATCCCATATAGGCTTAAAATAGAAACCAATAGCTTTCCATCTTCGTTTTTAAATTTTCTGCAAACTCGGCAAAGCTAAATTTTTTGACTGGGAGATTATTTTTTGCAAAGTTATCAAAAATGTCCGATATTTCAAAAGGTGATATATAACAATGAGTTCACATACAAAAGAATAATGGAAAAGTTCGTAAAAGTAACATGGCATATCCTTGGTGATATGACGACGTTCTTCTAATCGGAATCCTTTCTTCTGACGTCTCATAGAGCTAAGTTAATGCTGCATAAGTTAGAATTTACATTTCTTGAGGAGAGTGGGATAGAGGCTAGAGTAGAGCGCGTTGAATTTTGAGAAATCAGCCAGTTTCACCATTGGGACACGAGATACACAAGTAAATATGTAATCCTCGACAGTATTATGTTTGTACATTAGGGTGGTCAAAAAATGTATGCGGTAAAAAGGAGAAGACGGAATTTTAATGCTCTGAGCCTCTAGGATTCTTCTATATCGCTCAAAGTTTCCCATGTATTTTTAATGAAAAAAAAACTTTGTTTAATATTTTCAATCGGCAAACTCAGTTTTTTTCATATAAAATCCTTGAAAATTACTCTTTCTCTTCAGAAGATTTCACACCCAATTGTTTATTTAACCATTTTTAATACTAACTATATTTTATAGGTCCGCTCATTGGGTTTTTGGCACACCAATAAAAAATTTATATTAAGAAATGGTTAAATAAAAATTGGGGTTTATACTTCGAGGTCTCCTGGAGAGAAACAGAGTTTGCCGATTGAAAAATATTGATTTTCAGGGATTTCGACCATTCCCACAAAAAATTGTTTTTTTTTGCGTAAAAACACATAAGAAACTTTGAGAGACCTTTAACCATTTTTTCATTTAAAACAAAGGGTATATTTCGATATAAAATATTCCTAGGGGTTGAGAGCATTAAAATTCCGAGTTCACTTTGTTTGGACCACCCTGATGTAAATATCCATAAGTATTAGGTTTGTTAAGGCAACTGAGACGCATTTAAGTAGGACTAGTTCCTAAGAAAAGCCTCTGCTCATGCTCATGTTCGAGTGTCTAGAGTCTTTCTTACTTAAATAGCGTTGCCGCCTTTCAATAAAATGAAATTTAAACATTTCGAATATCGTAGTTTCGTTACCAAATAAAATTAGTGCAGATCTTAACCTTGAGCATACTTTTGAATAATTTGCCAATCCTAAAGAAATATATTTATTAATATTTTAAGATATAAATATTTGGTACTCATATCTTAAAATATTAAATATATATTTTTTTTAGGATTGGTAACTCTATTCAAAATATGCTCAAGGTTAAGATTCACAAATCTTTTTCACAGCAATTTTCAGTCTTCAACTTAGACATATAATAAAAAATAAGTTAGGTATATAATATTTTAAGATAGAGCATTAAACGAAAGAGGTTGCCACTCCGAACCAATTTAAATGAATTTATCAAATAAGTTTAGTATGTACATTGTAATATCTTGAGATGTGAGCATTCAACGAAAGACATTTTAGGGAAATTTTCCATGAATATTAAAATTTGTTGCCACCCGTTTAAAAATAATACATATTTTTTTTTGTTTTATTTTAATAATAATTAATTATTTTTTTCTTTCGTTTCAGGTAAATAAAATATTAAAATTCAAAGTCATATACCAATGCAACTTTAAAAATGCCTTAAACCTTAACAATGGTACCAAATTATTCGGGGTAAGCAGATATTCAGACTATTGAATATTGAAATTTTACCGGTCTTCTATTTTATATAACCTGAAAATTCTGTTAATACTTATTTTGTGGAGAAAAGTTGGAGTTTTCAGCTACTCAGTTGTTATTGTATGTTCTTTCGTATCCATCTATCGTCTGCAGTTCTCAGCAGGCTTATAAATTATTTGATGCACATTTTGTGGACTTATCTTCTAAGTTACTGTTTAGTTAGTATGATCTACACATATTATCGTATTGGTATCAAATAAAAGTTCATATTTAAATCAAATTAAATTTTTATTTTACTTTTATTTTATTTTGTTTTTATTTATTTAATTCAATTTTATATTTTATATTTTTCATTTTCATAAATTTTTTTCATTTACTATATTTACAAAATTTTTTAATATTATTTTGGTTTAAATAAGTGTTTTAATAATTTATATTTTTAAGTCAATGTGATTTTTTTTAATTTTCAAAATTTTTACATTATTTAATTTTTATTTTATTTCGGTTTGCGTAGTTTGCAATTGGTTTCTTTTATTTTGAAAATTTAAGTTTCCTTTAAGTATGCTATTTTATTTAAGTTTTATTTAATTTACTGTTTATTCTTTTTTTATAAACTTTTTTTTATTTATTAACTTCTTTTTAATTCAATTTAAATTTTTTATAATTAAATTTATTTCTTTTGCTTTAGTTCTAATTTTTATTGCTTTTATTTTCACTCATTTTTTCCTCCCCATCTGCATGAATAAAATTTAATTGCAAATTAACCTCAAACTGAATCCGCATAATTTCACATTTCTACGTATTCAATGAAAACTTTAATTATTCTACGCCATGTCCTTCGCTAGCTTTAAAGCGATTGCAATTGCGATTGGGTGTGGTTGGTTGCTTGGTTCATTTGGCCAAAGGGCAAACGGCAAATGGCGGCGAGTAGAGCAAAGCGCAAAAGGACTCGCAAGTCCATGCGTCAGTTCGTTCGTTCGTTCGTCCATTCTTCCATTCGTTTGTGCGGGCACGTACACGACGCAAAACTTAAATTGCTTCAAAATTTTAAATTTTCAACTTTTTGTTGCTACATATTGCAATACATACTTGTTTTGGCTGGGCTTGGCTCAGTTGGCCGTGAGGATAAAGTTTTACCGCCCACATACATGCTCGCAGAAACTTCCACAATTTGGCATTGCGAAAAAGGGCCACAGAGGAGTTTATTGGTGCAAGGCATATGGCATGAGGAGAGAAGTAGTAATAATAGAATGGAACTGAAAACATAAAATGCGCAATAAATTGCGAAACTATTTCGAAAAACCAAAATGAATGGCTCTCGTTAGGCGAACAATAACTGCAACAACGACAACAATAACAACTATGTACATAAAAGCCACAAAGACTATATACTACATAGCAGAAATATAATAACAACAAAAGGAGTGCCAGGACGAAAACCATTTCACATCACATACTTATACATCCTCATACATACAAGTTTATATTAGGTTTCATGCGCTGCGTTAAGTGAGAGCCGGGAGAGTTTGCAAGCGTAACTTTCTGGTGGTTGAGATGAACGAGTGAGTAGGTCTCGCGTACTGGACGACTACGTATGTACATAGTTCGGTTGCATTGCGTAAGTTTTGCTTTTACTACGTCTTTTCGTTGCCGTGCTGCTGCTCGAAAACGTACCCTGTCGTATGAGCTGGCTATAGAGCAAATTACTTACGTGGAACTGTCTACTCCATATTCTACAGCTGGAGCCTTATTTGCGTATATATTAAATACTGCTTAAATGGGTTGCCGTTGACGCAGAAATAGTAAGGCAAATATGTTTGAGCGGACAATTTGCTATGCATTCAGTTGCGAACATTGAAATGCGGAAATCAGGAAAATCTCAATGAAGGTCCGCAAGCGGCTAATATCTATTGCCAAAAGTTCAGCAAGACTGAACGAGTAATGATACCCAACATCTTAAACCTGCATAAGCTGGCTAGCTAGGCGTTGATGAGCTGACTCATAGACGTCCATATGTCCAACAGCGGACCCCTTGTGGTCAATGGAGCTCCAACACTCTCTTTGCTCAGTGAAAGGTCCTAAAGAGTTCCCCATCTTGCCAGTCCATTGGCCATAGAGTTTCCTGTAACCTTACCCTCTCCCTGGCTATCACGCCTCCTTTTCCGGCTTTTACCTCGGCAATAATTCCGGGGTCTTATTTTAAGGTTGTGGGGGGAGATCCACACTTAAGACATATTCACCTATCTTTCCATTCAACTTCGATCAATCAATGAATTACTTCACGCAGACTACGTGTACTTGAGTTCCGGCTTTCATCTTGGACTTCGGGCACCTATTATTTCTAGTAAATTAAGTTCCGCTAGCAGGTAGTCCGCACGGTCTTTGTTACTATGTTATGTGGGTTCGCTTCTACGCTCTGTTGCCACATTAGTGCTATCTATTATGTCATTTGTAAGTGGATGTCAACTCAAAACCGGCTCCCCTTAAGGGTAGTCATGTTGAACGCCTTCCTTAGTTACTAGGTCGTCCTCCCTTTCAATACCCTCTACCACTTTGACCTAAGACTCAAAAGTGTTGAAAGTTTTGGACCGAAATAACACTGTTTACGAACCATTTTCAGACTTGTCATAATCCTTTTGGAACCACCATTTTATTCTTCCACCCGAAAGAGATGTACAGTTTGGACAAAGACTAAACTGCTTAAGAACATGTTACGGTCTGCCGCGGTCCTTTTGTATCACCTGGTCAGCCGTAGATGAAGCACGTTGAATACCTCAATGGACCATTCTGGCAGTAATATCCGTCTAATCGAGTTAATTCCAAAGTGTCATTATAGCCTCTGGAACCGGACAGAAGAAATTGAGGAGATCCGCTTAATCCACTTTTATTATCTCTGCCAAGCTGGTAAAAAAGAGACTCGCAAGCACCTTTTCGATTGTTTGCTCCATATATTAGATATGATCGGTTGGATAATTCCCAGTAGTTTCCGATGGCCCTTTTGCAGGTGGAGTCTGTTGCTGGGCATATCTCGTCGATTCTCCGCATACGTGTTAGCTTGGAGTCAAGTATCGTACCTTAGTATTTCAGTCTGGGTGAAAGATTCAAATTAATCCTATGCAACCTTGGTAAAGACAGTTCGCTCCTAAAGACGTAAGTATGTATCTACATATGCAGCTTTTACACGTACTCTAAGCAACGTCGGAATCCACTGTCTAGCTAACGTAATACCGCATCAAATATCCAGTTTTTAATGGCCACTACTGTATATCGAATGCTTATTTTCTGTTTACTCCCTTCGGTTTACTTGCGTAATTCATCATTCACTCTCCGGAGGAAGGAATCCAATCGCCCAGCATACATAGTGGTGGATCTGTGTAGAACTTCAGAGTAAACAGAGCAAACAAAATCCAGCTGGGCTGGCAAAAAGCAATAATAAAAATGAATGACGCTGGGGCAAATAGTAGTTGGCTGACGTTGCACTTCTTTCCGGGTCGTCATCGTCAGCCATTGCTGTTGGTGCTTGAAGTGCACTCAGCTGTGCGACAGTGAGCGCCAAACGAGTTGTATACAATTCCCTGCAGTGTTGGCTCTTGACAAAAGCAAATAGCATCTAACAGCGCAATTCTCTTGAAAATCCAGACAAATGCATATGCATACAGCAAAGAATACAAAAAAGTCCATTAATAAAACTTTCTGTTTAATTTAGTTGTTGTCTGCTTGTGAAGCGAAGCCATTTCTTAGCAACCTCTTTTGTGTTTTTGCGTGCATCAGGGATGCATGCCAGCAGCCATGGCATTAATATTTAAAGAGTTTTAATTCAAATTTCAGTCGCAGCAATGCCTTTGAGACTTTCTAAGGACGCGTTTGTACATAATTGTAACGGTATTTAATGTGCGTTTCACAAGTTCATAGTACGAAAGGATGCAACTAAGCGATTACTTGGAATAACTTTGTTTTAATGAGTGAGTTTATTGCGGTGCCTTCCATGCACGTGGGTGTAGTTGGGATTTCAAAAACTTCTGCAGTGATAGCACTTAGTTCGGTCCCAGGGGACTCTTAAGAACAGTTTATGAAATCAGAATTTGGATTGCTTGGAAGAAATTGTTAAGATGATTCCATCTCCAACTGTTAGAGCCTGCACCAAATCCGGGAGTTGTCCATGGTTTTCTGTCAGCGTTCGCTGAGCTGACATGAAGTTCGACTATCCAAGAGCAGTTCACCCCTTCATCTTCTTCTTTTTTTTGTGAGACCGGGAGAGCTTTACTCGCAATGTCGACAGGCACTTTATTAAACTTGATGATGCATCCTACACAGGGAGTGGTCCATCCGGGCTAGCTGTCCTACAAGTGGAACGGAAATTTTACCTGGAAATTACGACTACCCAGGATGGTTTGGAGGAAATCTCAAATAGTTTTGTCACATGCTCGTTCTACGGCAGCTGCTTTCCGGTGCCTATATTAAAACATCTAACTAATTTATCTCTCTTCACTATCTTCATCTTCCGAATCATTTGGGCTGAGGCCACGGAACCGATCACCGCCTCTTGTCGTCATTTAAAGTACTCCCAATCCGAGACTTTAAAGTTAAAAGAGCATGCAAAATTTTGAAAGATACGCACTATATGGATCTCTACGGTATACGCGGGAATACCGCAGACGATAAGACCTCCCCATACCATAGACCTCCCAATACGAGCTACGCGTCTGCGATAGGTGGGGTGGTCTCCTATGGTGGAATTCACGGGGTGAGAATTGACGAAGGTGTTGATTGATGCTCGATCAATGGCCTGTCGATAATAGACTCTTTTTGTATAGTCGGTCTAGTTCAGTGGATGGTTTAGTCTTATTCCCATAAAAGTCTGTTCTACATGCTTGAGTTTTTCGCCTACACTACTACACAATATGAAAAATCAGAACACTTATTCGTCCCGATTTTTTTTTTTTTTTAATATTCAGCGGGATAACTTCGGTACGAATGGTCACTGTACATATGTCTAACGGTAAATTTCAGGAACACGAAAACTTTGATATTGAAACTAAGAACGCTAATTTACTCCAAGTTAATACTTACAAAAATCTCTTAACAAGAAGATTATTGTAGATTTTTGGAAAATGGGCGTGGCACCGCTCACAGCCCAAGTATATATCGGATCGATGTTTACCAAACTTGGTCAAATTATTTATTTCAAGAGTCTGTAAGCCCCTTAAGTGGCAAAGAAATTTTCTTTTTGCGTTTGTTTTTAACAATAACAATTTGTTGAATATGAATCAAATAAAAAATTTAAATTTAAATAAATAAAAAATAAAATGAAAAATAAAATAAATAAATTCTGATGCTACAAATGATATAAAATATTTGCGGTTTAAAAAATGTACCACCTTCGCACAACACCTCAAAAATATGTGGTGCTGCCGAAAGATTTAAGTCTAACTAAGCATATTTTCGAAATTCTTAAATCGGGGAAAAACACCCTTATCATTTAATTTACAGAACGTTGAAAAGCGATATTTTCATAATAAGACGTATTATTGTTTTCATACGAATAGAAAATTTGATTTTTTTTTATAGAAAATGATAGGAAAATTTCAGACTTTCGTTTCGTTCGAAAACAAGAATACGCCCCAATATGTGTGCCGGGTATTCGAAGTTCGGTACTTCTTTACTTATTTGCTATTGCTTTTTATCTCTTTCGCTACGTTTAGTTTTATTGCGTTTTTTTCTCAATTATAAGAAATTTTATTTTACATATTTCCATTCGCATTCCTGTTCGTCAGCGCAATACAACTAGGGTCGGTGTTATGCAGAAATTTTGTTTGGCAAACTGCGTGCAATTGTTGTTGCAGCAAACTCGGAGAGAGCGAGTTTGGCGACTCTCACAGCAAACTAATTTTGTTTGGTCAAACTGCAGCAAATTCGGTGTTGTCATATACAAAAATTTTAAATTTTGCGCGTTATGTACATCTGAAATTCTCATTTCGTGTTGGCAATAGCCATGAAAACCATAATGAACGTGCAACCCTGTGCCAAACTCGACATAACCACCTCCGAGCAAACTAAGCAGCCGCCATTTAATTTGGCAAACAAAAGTTTGTCTGCATAACACCGACCTAGGATTTTAAGTTGTTCTCTGCCAACTCAGATGTTCACTCTCTTTAGTTGAATTTCGATTTACATATTTTTGCCAGGGCAGCATGCGTTTACATATGTATGTATGTATTGTAAATACAAAAGCATGTGCATTTGCAGCTAGATACATATGTACATATGTGCATTTTAGTCTGTAAACTACGTACAAATGTATACTACATCTATATAAACATACATGTATGAACTATGCATTTAACATCCACCATAGATATATTGTACATAAATGTACCTGGTATGTACTGGGTTTGTTTTGCTCCTTTGCACTTTATATACATTTCTATATATCTACTCTATACATTCAATCCAACAACATCACATCGTCGTCTGTTTCTGAATGATGTGGTGGCCCAGGCAGACAGCAGTCGTGTTTTTGACATCATCCTTGTCCTTTTAATACCTATTCTCATACTTGTCGTTGTTGCTTTTGTATCCAATCAGTCTCGTTATTGTGATAATATAGTTAGTGTTGTTCCCAGTAGAAATGTTATGCATACGACATCGATGTTGATGGCTTGCACTTGCTGCTGTGTTTTCATGCAAATGAACCTTCATTTCCATTTAACGTGAGTGGTTTCTCAGCGCGTATGCGTACTCTAACCATACACTTGTACTACTAATGTATGCATATCGTTGGCGATTTCGTTTCTACAAAAAACGTTGCCTTCTCATCGCCCTCTTCTTAAAGCGCAGTTACACACGGACGTAAAAACGGAGAACGTGTCAGCTGACACGATCTATCTTATGGGATCTGCGTGTTAACAAAAACTCACCACCGCATGACCGTGACGTGGACGTTGCTCTCTATCTTTCTATCAACAGGAAACTTGATACGTTTCTACGTACTTCTACGCTGCGCTACGTACATGTTCGTGGGTAACCGCGCTCTTAGTGTTTGTGCGTAGAGGGAAGGAGAAGGTTGCATTTTTTAGTAGAAACGAAATGGGAATTAGTGTTTCAAACATACAAAAATGCATTAACGGAAGAGTATTAGAGCATTTTTACACGATATATATCTCCATATGTACTTTGCTGATACATTCTATTGTATGGTGCACACGAGTACATACAAAAAAAAGTAGCATTTACATACATATGCAAATGAATATCGTTTAAAAGCCCGTCAGGGCTGAAAATATTATCGCGCAACACGTCCGTTCAATAAAATTTGTGTAAAACTAGTAATTTAAAAAAAAAAAACCGACTTCAACTCTCATATAAAAAAAAATATATATATATATATATCTCATGATCCGCTGATCGGATCTTAACCAGATCCAAAGTTATGCGGTAACATACATAAAAAAAAAAAAAAAAAAAATATTCCGACGAACTGATAACCTCCTCCTTTTTTGGAAGTCGGTTAAAAAGAATGAGATGTTTTCCAGAAATGCCTCACAGCTGAGATCACCTGATTCTATGTGCTACAGGGTTACACTCAATATGTATACAAAAAAAAAAAAACTTTAAGGACTCTCACAAAACCAGCAAGAAAAGTTCTATAAAGCATAGAAGTCATTGACCAAAATGCTTTAAAATATTAACATGCTATATAAACATCAGAATTCATTTAATTCAATACATATTTTGCAATTTTTTGTTTTAATAACTTTAGTCTTTTTCTACATCACTTTAAACACTCTGTCTAACATTTTGACAGGATATTTCTATGTATTTTCCAGGCGCTTTCTAGGCAGAAGAAGAACATTTGTCACTTGTATGTATGCACAATGCACAAGACTGAAAATATTACAAAAATTCCACTCCTATATTGTAGTCAAATTTATCAAGAATGATACTTAAAACAACAAAAACGCGAGTTCGCTTGCAGTTTGCTAGAACTTGACTTTATTTATGTAAATTCATGACCACTCATACAGCATGCATACTTGATTTATGCATACAATCGATTTCTGCTGGGTTGTTATCACAATGCTTTCGTCGCGTAGTTGTGCTATGGCTTATACGAAGGGGTGCAGTGCCGTTAAATTTGTGTAAGGGTGTGGTGGAGCTTAAGCGCACGAAAACAGGATATGTACGTCGAAGGCGATGGTGATGACGATGACAACAGTGTCAGTCGCCCACAGCTAGCAGCAATAAATATAAAACAAGAACAAAGTTCGATTACGTACATACGTATGTATATCGCTGGCGAGTGCCAAGAGATAACAAAAACGAAATGATATTGCCGGCAGTGCTGCCGAAAGTAACCTACCATAGGAGTTTTTTACTACTATTTTGTGATTTATACTCGGTACTGCCAAGGGCAGATCGTTTTTCTTAAGCTCCTCAGCATATTTTTTAGGGCAGTTATCCCCACCATGGGTAATTATTACCCGACATTTTGAATTACATATTATTAGCTTTTCACTAATGGAATGGAAAAAAGTGATAGCGGGAATTTTATTTTTATTTTTGTACGCAAGAACTTTAAAAGTAAACAATTTTTATACTAATTTATATAAATTTGTATTAAAAAATATTTTTTGGCGAAGCACAAAGCAAAACTAGAACTCGATAATTTACATGCATTCGGTTCGGCGTTTTATTGGGTAATGAAAAAATCAACTTTGCGTAAATTTTATTTATGATGTGGTCTGGGTTAAATTTTAATTTTTTTTTTTAAATTAACGTCAAGTTGAACACAGCCAAATCGCAATACTTGAAATAGTTTACATTTTGACAAAGTTGTTTGAACAATATTACAGAATTTTTTAAAACTAACCACCTGCAGTGATGAGTGACTTGGAATATAAAAACATATTCCCTATGGAGAAGTGGCAGACTTCAGGACGATGTTCAAGTGTTGTAATTAATCAACATTGTAGAATCTTCTCAGCAAACGTGGCTTGTACTCAGAGCTTGGGCACTGAGAAACGCATCTATAGCTCTGTCTACTATAATTACCACCGCACTCAGCATCGATATTTTAAGCTTTTAAGTGACGTTAAATTAAGTATTTTGAGCATACTCCCTAAAATGTCAAAATACTCCACAGAAATCAAGTATTTTACTACTCTAAAAATATAGGAAATGGCAGCACTGATTGCCGGGTGTACAGCAATACGGGGAGTACGAAATTGTGTTTTGATAACTGGGTATGTGGGAAATGTATTTTTATACCAATGCAGAGCTTTACATATGTGTATATGTAAATATATACCAAGCTTCATATGTGCTATATACATATGTATATGTATGTATGTAGGAATGTATATAGTTTGATACCTAAATTTTTGCCACAACCGGCACGTTTGCGTGCCAAACCTAAATCTATATACATACAAATAGCTGCTATATAACGAAACTTTATAACTGTTGTCAGGTATCTACTTCGAATATATTTATATTCAGTAACTGGGCTCTCATCGCTTTTGATGCTATACATATGTATGTATGTACATATGTAATAAATGCAAATTATACCTATACCTACATACATACATATGTAAATAAACACCAATCGTAAATGATTTTATGTGCATACCACATGTAGATACATACATACATAGTGCATACATAGTATGCAAGTACATAATAAAGTCTGTCTGCTGCTTGGTGGCGCAGTAAAAAATTATTGATTTTCACAAAAAGTTTTGCTTGCCATTTCCACTCTACCTATCTACGCCCTAATGGCTTGTTCTCGTCGCCGTGTTGTTGTTGTTTTGAGTGAAAATACGCAGCAAAACTTTGTTTAATTTCGTGCAACACAACAGCAAAAACAAAAATTGAAAAGTAAAAACTTTATACAAACTTTTCTGAAAGTTCAGTAAAAGTTGCAAAAAATTTAAGCACAGGAAAAAAATAAATAAATTATTGTACATATACACACGAAAATCAACAATGACGGCTGAACAACTTGTGAAATTACAATCGTTACAGCCATTTTTGTTCTACAATTTTTGGGTAATTGCGTGCTTGTTTTGCTTATTTTTGTTTTGCAAACTAAGTTTGCTAGGTAGAATTTCTTGAAATTTATTTATTTATTAATGTATTTAGTATTATTTCCTTTTAAAATTTTCTTCACACAATTTGCTATTATTTTTGAAATTGGCAAAATTTTGAATTCAACTTTTCTCGTTTTGGAAACTTATTTTGGTTTTAATTTTTGTTTTAAATATTCCGGGCAGGCTCTAATTTTCCAGATGGCTTCCATAAAAGTAAACACCTAACTTCGAAACAGCCCTGCAAACCACGAAATCCTATAATATTTGTATGAATTGTCCAGATTTGTTTCACGTATACTAAGAGGGGAGAGACGGTGATTTTTAAACCACACACTTCATTAAATTTATTAAAAGCCGACTTCAGAAGTCGTAGCTGTCCGTAGAAGCGATTGCCTGTAACAACACTGCTTAATGCTTAAAATTATTAATGATAGCAAAACTAATGAGCTCAACCCACGAAAATGTGTATAAAATAAATACAACAGCTTAAATGGTGGTGACAATCAACACAAGTGTGTCTGTGTTATCGATGGTTATCATTATGTCTGCTAATTGATAGCGAATGCTTGATTGATAGCATCTACGTGCAGTTGTCTTATCAAATAACAAATAACACAAAATTGTACATCTACATTTTGTACTCTGCTGCTATGATTTTCGGAAAAGAAATTGATAGGAGTTTCATTACTTATCAATGGAATAAATAACAAACCAGAATAAGTGTTTTTTCGTTTTAAAATGAATCATTGACATCTGAAATGTCGGGAATTTTTTCTTGTACGTGTAAACCATTAAAAGTTTACATTTTAATTGGCAAAAGAGAGACAGTTAAGTTTCCACCACTTCTTCAGAGCGAAAAATGTCAGTTCGGGCTAAAAACTCTTAAATCTATTTATTGCTGAGATGAAATATAAGTTAATTGATCGGTTCTGGTTAAACCAAAAAGGGAAATGAGATATTTTTTTATTTCCCATGTGAACCTGAATTCTTTATGAGTGACTGTTTTCTAACTAAAATTTTTAGCCTGAGTATACTTTTGAGCATAAGTACAATCGAGTATTTCCTAGCGATATTTTAGGTAGAATCGCGTAATCTCTCCGATATTTTTAAATATCTCACAAGAATACCCAATGACTTAGCTGAGTCTCATAAACCTTTCGGTTTGATAGCTAGTTGTAAGAGATTTTATCCCTTATATCAGAGGTCATTTCAGCGCCTATTTTGGCCGATTTCAAAAAAGCCTTGCAAGTATTGTTACGGATCAGATTGTAGGCCTTCGCGGGATTTTATTTAATAAATTAGCCAGTTAAAAAACAAAAGGCTCATTGATGAACGCAGCAATACGGGATATTCCAATTTTCAGACGATTTTAGACTTCATTGTCAGTTCGTGCAAAATAAGCCTTCAACAAGTAACAAGTAGGTAGTCAACTGGGGTTACCAAACCGCTAACGTTTGGATTGTAACTCGGGTAGCTATAACCCTATTTTTCTCGCTGTGGGACTAGAATTTTTGTTCGGATCTCGTTGAGTTTTAAGATTATATGATTGCTTGTTCTGTGGCAACAACAAATATCTGTAATTTTCATTAAAAGCGCTTTTCATGTGAAGAAAATTTATTGAGCTATTATTTTTCTCGGAAACCTTCACACTTTTCACTCTCTCTTAACCCATTTCGTATATGTACTTTTTTGCGCCACTTTAAGTCGTATTCGCCTTTATTGCCATAATCAAACTCATAAATTTCCATCAGTTTCTTTTTAAACCATATCAAATTTTATATGTAAGTGCTCACTGAAATTGTAACTTTGTATGTACGAACATGTACACTTGTACGTAACGCTGTGTCTCGCCAAGATTAATGACGCACTTTGTGTGCCTTCAGCACAATTTTCACATTTCTTCTTTTGCATTGCACTTAAAGTTTTCAGTTTCAGTTGAAGCTTTGGTTTTCGTTTTTGATTTAGTGTTATATTTACACTAGGAGACAAATGAAAATGTACACCTTGTTTTAATATAATATTCACAATTATTTTCATGAAAAATTGTATGAAATATAGTTCGTTCTAAATAAAAGCTTCATACTTTATACATATAAAATTCACAAAAATTCAAAAAAAATTCATCAAAAATTTCAAGTTTTTATTCAAAATCTCTGAGTATGCAGTTTTGTAGCCCATTCAAGTTTAGTCTCGTGAAGTGCAAATTTCAACTGATTTTTCAAATTGATTTTTGGAATTTATTTATTTATTTTCGTTTGAAGACTGCTTTCGAGTTTTTTTTTTATAACAACTGCAATTTACGAAAACTGGCGTTGATTTTTTGAAATTTTGTTGCTAACGGTCTCCCGCATTTTATTTCATAAGAAATTCATGCTTATATGGAAAAAAAGTGCAAAAATCCATAAAAAAAAAATCACTAAAATCAATGGGATTTTTCTTTTGGTAAATTTCTCAATAAAAGGTTTGAAATTTTGGTGAAAATTTGTTGAAGATCAATAATTTTTAATTTGTACAAAGTTTGAAATGTGGATTTATTGTATAACTTATAAACAAATACTGAACATTAAATAAACCAAAGAAATATAACCATAATAAGGCGGTCTATTATATCTGCCATTAGTGTATGTATCTCTTATGCTTCTTTGCAAGCGGCAATTTTCTTCGCAACTCCTTTGTCAGCACTTTGGCATGTACTCGCTGCCGTTTTGCGGTTGATTTCAGGCCAGCAGTCTTATGGTCTGATTTTGGCAACTTAACGTAACGTAACTTACAGGCTCTCACTTAAAAATTCTCTTAAATGGCTTTTGCTTATAGAACTGCCGAAACTTAACGTACATTTTGATTTTATAAGTTCTAAGTTCCGTTAAGTTAAGTTAAGTTGCCATAATCAGGCTTTTACTTTTAATATTAGTTATTCTAACAATCATATTCTTCGAATTCTTATACGGTATACCATGTAGCCAATAACTGCCGTCGCAGTGCTGCAACTACGAATTTCTTTGCGTTTGCGATTTTACTGAGATTTTTTTTTTGTTTAAATACTTATTTTGAATTGGAATTTGCAATATTAATATTTTAAGCGCACATTTTCCACCTTATTCGAACCAGCTGAATTTAGGTCCATTTTGCTGCTCTTTTTGGCTGTCTCAAAATGGCAACATGCCTTAAACTTGCTTGTTTGGCTTGCATTTTCTTTTAATATTTATTGCTGACATATTTTGCGCAAGTTTTTTTTTCCTTTTTACAAAAACCCAGCATTCTTCTACTCGCCGTTACTGAGTTTATCGATAGTTTCGCGCTCGTACATTCGTCAAACCTTTCCGCTAACTCCTAGTGCTTCGCACTTGAATGTCTTTCCTCTCTCCTGGAGCGTTTGATTGCCCATAAGCTTTTTCTATCACTTTTCCTCCTCACTTTCGTTTTTTTTTTAACCACGTACCTAGAAATATTTTTTGTGCAAAAATGCGGGCGTGCTCTCATTTCCTCTACTCTGCATTTTCTCGCTTGGCATATTCGCACGATTAAAAGTTCTGTAAACTGCTTTGCCGCCTTGTGTGCCAACCTCTTTTGTGCGCTTACCCCTTGATTCCTACCCACATTCCAGTTAATTTAATGAAATTGCTAAAATTGCAGCGTTGTAACCCAGAATTTACTTCGTTACGCCGTTACGCTCAGCAGCCTCGCCTCCGTTTTACGGCTTCACCTTTGGCTTCTGACATTTTCTTTGATTATTTTGCCTCTTTTTTGCTTTAGAGGTTAAGGTGCAGCCACCAATTGCTACAATTCTTCGATTCGTTGCTTCTTTTTCATTTCATTTCCGGTTGTACGCTTTTGTACAATTTGTCCTGTCACTAATGCGGCCACGCAATGTGTACATATGTACCTGCTTTATAATCATTTACTAAATTGCTTCCTTCTTCTCAACAGTCAGTTGATTTCTTCTATTTTTTTCTTTTGCTTGTTTGAACGCTTGTAGTAATTTCCTTTAACATTTCGGTCTGTTCATGACATTACACATTTGAACTTTCACCTTCGAGCTATTTGCAATTTTGTATTTCATTGTATGAGTTTTTTTTCCTCAGTTGGCCAAGCCCAACCCAATCTACATAATTCGAAAACATCTGTTAATTTTTCTTTTTATGAAAATTAATAGCTGCCTTACAGTTCAAGCAAGTGGGAAAATTTGTTGAATAGATTACTGAAAATGGCGTAAGCCATTTTTTAACCGTAGCTGAGTTGCTCATTTTACCTGCATAACTTAGATTAGGCGAGCTGAGCGCGCTTGATTTCTACATACAAGTTTCAAGCTCCTCAGAAAATCGCGTTCGTTCTTTACAACTTTTTTGCCAAGAGAAAACGCTCCCTTGGGCAGTGCCCTGGTCACATGCTTATTCATGGACCTAGTTCTGAAAGAATAGTTCTCTATTCGAAAAGTAGCTTAACAAAATCCACCAGTCCCCGTTGCGCCCTAAAAAGGTATATAACAACGCATTCGCGATGACCATATTTGAGAGCTATATCGACTTTCTCCGCTCCTGTTTAGCGGTGGAAAGTGCAGCTGGAGAAAGACTTGCACTGAGAAAAAAATCAACCAAAAATTAGTTAACATTAACAAATTCCAACTTGAAAAGGAATCAATGTGATTTTTGGTTAATATTAAAAAAGCCTTGGTTGATTTTTTCAACAATGATTTGGTAATATTAACCACGCTTTTGTTTACATTTACCAAAATTTCGGTTGACGATTTTTTCGTTTGAATACGCCTATATTCTGCACTTCACAGATGGTTTTTCATAATTCGGAGATACAAAACCAACATTTTTATTTTAATTTTAACAAGTTACCTCTGACTAGCAAGCATCTCTGCATACTCAGCTACAGCCGCTTTATAAATCTGCCTTCAAATGTTCAAGTTTCTTCGTCGGTTGAATTGATTCTGCCACCTGCTGGAAGGCAACAAATAACAGCAAGCACCTCTGCACGTTCAGCCACTGCAATACATACGAATTTGTTCTCAAATGTTCAAACTTGAATCACATTTCTTACAATCGGCTTATTAACCATGAAAAAATCAAATGATAACTTGGTTGAAAATTCCATTGTGCTTTTGGCTCAGTGTGGCTTTAGCCAAAATCGTGAAGGCGGCCACAGCGTCAATGAAGAAAAACTCA
>NW_023461426.1:0-7771 GCF_013731165.1 Rhagoletis pomonella
AAAGAAAACACATGAAAAGGCACGATTTTTTTTAAATTCGAAAAAATTTAAATATTTCAAAAACGGTGACACTTTTACCTGAAAATTGTTTGTTTATCAGAAGCTTTAATAATGAGTGACTGCAAGAACAGATGTGGCTGCGAATATATTTTTAGATATATTTATCAAACATGTAATTATTTTGCATTAACTTACAATCACAAATGAAAATCTCAAAACTTACCTATTACTGCAAATATCTAATCAAAAATGAAAACAGACAGCTGGCGCAGGGTCGCATTTTTTTTGCTAGGCTTCGTTGCATGGATATATACATGGGTTTAGGCGTGGCATATTTTGCAGCAATTGCAAATATTTTAAGCATGTGGTTTGTTGTTGGGTCATTGCACGGATTGGAAAACTTTGCAATTCGTGCAATCCGTGCACGTTGCAAGGGTTTTGCAAGACTCAGAGAATACCCTTGATGTATTTTATACAATGCAAGGTATTGAATGTGTTATATGATTCTATACAATGCAACGATAAAGTAAGTTTAACCGAGTTGATTTCGCGATGATTCCCACGATGTATGTATGTAGTTACAACGACAGGTCACTGTGTCTTCAGGTGGATTGATGGAAATAAAAAGAAAGCAAATTCAACTGCGTTCGGCGCAACGAAAACCCTTGAAGTTCGAAAAACGGGAAAGCATTTTCGCGGTGTTAACACAGGGGTGTTTGGAGATGTAAGGCAACGCAGGGATGCAAGTGGGTGCAAGTCGCTTAAACAGAAGTCAAATTCGTTTCAACGGCATTTCCTCTTATTCTGCATATGAATAAAGCTATGCAACTATTTGCAATAGCAAGTAAACACAAGGTGCTTATAATGAACTTAAACATTTTCTGGTACACCTTCCAAATTTTATGCTGGGCTATGCGTTACAGCTTCGCAAATTTTACCCCTACCGAAACCAAAGATGTATACACATAAAAAATCGTAATAGCGATTTTTTGATGCAGTTTACTTTTGTTTAACACGTAGATCATGGATCCACAGTCTTGCCCCTAAATTTCATATGGCGAGATACTGTCATCTTGGACTTTAGGTTTTTTATTTTTTGGGATTTGCTTAATGCTTTTGCATTTTTGGAAAAAAAAATTTTATATACAAATTTGTAGAATTTAATTTCCCACATTTGTTATATACAAAGAAGGTTAAAAAAAAAGTTGATTGTGAATAACTAGCAAACACTGAAACAAATTTGCTGCTGGAGTCTAGAAAAAAGAAGTCTGATGAGGAGATGTGGTGAATTTCGAAATAGCTGCTATAACTTCTACCGCTTAAGCTTTGTTGTTTTTCCATTTTTCCTAATAAACAAATCCTGGTACAAAGCCCAATAACACTATTGAAATAAATATTAATACGCCACAATGAAAATTGGCAAAGTTTGGGATGAGCCAGCCTGAAACAATGCTATGGATCCTTTTCATGTATGGAATTAACAATAACAACCACGCTGTCAAGCTTAAATAGCGGCGAATCAGCTGCACTTGATAGTATGTAGTAGGTTGTATAAGGAAATGGATTAGCAACAAGAGCTTAGGGGGTGTGCATAGCTCTGTGGGTCGCGCTTCTGACTTGTACATTGATGATGCGGGTTCGATACCTGCTGAAGTCTAGAAAAAAGAAGTCTGATGAGGTGATGTGGTGATCGCCGAAATAGCTGCTATAACTTCTATCGCCTAAGCTTTGTTGTTTTTCCATTTTTCCTAATAAACAAATCGTGGTACAAAGCTCAATAACACTATTGAAAAAAATAATAGTTTCACATTGTTACGGTTTTCGCCATTTTTCGACAATTTCTGTTGAAAATACGTAGCATATAGGAATTCCAAGGTTGTAGAGAATTTCATTATCCACTTAAAAAAAAAAGTAACCGCAGGTTCTTATGTTTTTGAGGTTGCTGATAACAAATTACATTAATTAAAAAATTTATAATGGCGAATCCAATATGGCGGTCAAAAAATTAATGTCTATCCCATTCGCTTGAAATATTTTCCACAGAGTGTTTGGGGTTGGTGATAATGAATCTGAAGTCAGATTGAAACAAATTCAAAATGGCCTAGCAAATATGGAGACAAAAATATTAACTCGCTTAGGTTCGCTTAATCGAGCGTACGTACCTGGCATATAAGTAACATGTTAGTAAGAATCTAATCTAATTTTAGATTCGTCATCAGAGACCTTAAGAACCCTTAATTGTTAAGTTTTAACCGAATCTAAACGATTTAATTTTTTACCGCCATATTTGGTCGGGTATTTTGAATTTTTCCAACCTAACCCCAGATTCGTAATCACCGACCCCAAGAACCCCAGAAGAAAAGGTATCAAGCGGATTTAATCGGTTTAAATTTCTTGGCCGCCATACATATTGGATTCGCCATTATGAATTTTTCCAATCTGACTTCAGATTCTTAATCACCAACCCCGAAACCCCCCATGGAAAACGTTTCAAGCGAATCGGATCGACTTTAATTTTTTGCCGCCATATTGGGTCCATCATTTTGAATTTTTCCAACCTGACCTCAGATTCATAATAAGCGGCCCCAAGAACCCCAGAGGAAAATGTTTCAAGTGAATCGGATCGACTTTAATTTTTGGCCGCCATATTGGATCCGCCATTATAAATTTTTAAAATCATGCTCTAGGTTCGTAATCAGCAACCTCAAAAATATAAGAACATGCTGTTACTTTTTCTTTTTTAGGGTTGGGTTCTCCGGCGGCACAAAAGTTGTAAAGCAAAATTTAATTTGTGGTTAGTTTAGACGCCATGTTGAATTTTTCAAAAGGCCACAGTTTTTTCAATAGGGACCATCTATATGATCATTTCAAGACCTTAATCTTTTTAATCCGTCCTATAAAATTTTTCCCATAGTACTGTACGCCGCTTCCCTTCTTACATCGCTATGTTTGGCACGTTCCCGGTCGTGATCTAAGCGTCGTACACAAAACAAGTCAAATTAAAAGTTGCGGATAATGAAATTCTCTACAACTCTGGAATTTCAATGTGCTACGTTTTTTCAACATAAATTGTCGAAAATGTAAAATTTTTTCGCAGTGTTTGCTAATTATTCACAATAAAAAATGCTTTTAAACCTTCTATATAACAAATGTGGGAAATTAAATTCTCTTTTTTACGAGAAATACAAAATAAGCTTGCAAGTCCCAAAAAAAAACAAAAAACCCAAAATCCAAGATGGCGGATATGAAATTTAGGGGCAAGACTGTGTATCCATGATCTACGTGTCAAATAGAAGGAAACTGCAGCAAAAAATCCAAGGCGTATTTAACAAGGTGGTGTTGGCCGTATATAAGTAAAAAATTACACTAACAAATTATACGCTGATGTCCATACTGTCATTGGTATGAGTTACAACAAACACATCATTTTGACGTAATGGCCTCCACGGCGAAAAAATCAGCTGGCGCCCCAACACCACCTTGTTTAATACACCTTGAAAAAATCGTTGTTACGAATGTTTTTTTAAAAAAGTAAAATTTTACTCAGAAAAGCGTCATATTTCAAAATCTAATATGACTACTGAACTCGTATTGGGGTACACTTCTAGGAAGGAAAATATGCTCTTTTCTGACTCTTTTTCGTGCTCACAATGAGTCCGGTCCGGATGATCCCGGCTAGCCAAACAGAGAGCGTTCCGAAATAAGGATCCGAAAGGAGTCTTAATTTTGAGCTTGTTGGAATTGTTTTGTTGTAAGGCTGTGGGCTTTTGGAGGGATGAGCGTTAATGCTCATTTATGGAAGCATTTTTTGAGCATTCATCTAACGGGACTTAAAAAGAATTTGCAGCGGCGTCTTGCTTAGTGAACTTTATATGAACTTTTTAAAGGTAATCCTTGAGCCGTTCACGCGAGTATATATTTTTTTAATAAAAGAGGTGAATAATTAAAAATATGTTTAAAAACATGTCCAGAAAACTAGGCGGAAAGGAAGCTGCTGAAATCGTAGATTATACTAAAAAATAACACAAGTGTTTATTGTGTTTGATTTATATGGTTTTTGACAAAGAATAAACTATATTTTTATACAAATATAACTAAAATTAAAGAAAAAATAAAAAATAAATTGGTAAAACTTGTTAATATATGGTACGCTTATAATTATGGCACGGGGTGTATAGTATGAATGTATATAGTATATGTATTTATATTTTTAATTATTAAAATTCTTTATATTTTACTAGCAAATAATATTAAAAGAATTAAAATTGAAATGTAAAAGAAGTTGTTTTAATTCCATTAAAAGGTTTAAAGAACATCAAAAAAGTATTACGAAATGTTAGATAATGACTCCTAAAAGACTCCAATAAACTATCAAAAAAGAACCAAAAAAAAATGCTCAAATATGACTCTAAAAACATTCCTAGAAAGGTTCAAATATGACTCCAAAAGAGCCCCGAAATTTACTGAAAAAGAGTCATAAAATGCACCGAATTCATCGGTTTTGGAGTCTTTGCAGAGTAATTTTTTACACTCCATTCAGCGTGCCCGCGTAGATCGAAAAATCGCTCATTTAGGGCTCCAAAAAGATCTAATTTATGAGGGAAAAGCTCTGATATAAAAAGGTTTATAGCTCAATGAAGAGTCTTTTAGGATCCCCTTTTTTTAGGATCCACATACATACATATCGTCGTTTGAAGTACAAAACCTCGTATCAACAAAATGCAAAACCGCTTATGTGAGGTTGCATAAATTATTTTCTAGAGAGTAAAAACACTCATATTTCAAAATGGTTCTCTTTTTTATAAGGCAATCGCATTTCAGGCTAATATATTTCAAGACGAATGGATGAGGATTGAGCCAAGAGCTTGTGTGAGCAAATCCAGTTTTGGGCGGCAAATGTCAGTTACGCGGTTTTGCAGAATGACGATACGCGGTTTTGTACTTTAAACGTAGATATACTGTTTTTAAAAAGTTTCAAACACACAATTTCGTCGTTTAAAGTACAAAGCCGCGTATCAACAAAATGTAAAACCGCGTATCAATATAATGCAAAACCGCGTATATGAGGTAGCATAAATTGTTTTTTAATTTTTAATTTTAATTAATCCCAACGGCTTTTTACCCTCCATTCCCGCCCAACCGACACGACGTACGGATCCTTTTTATTTTTTTTTTTAGTTTTTTGGTGCCGAGTAGTGGAAATAGGAGTTTGTTAAGTGTCGAGATCTAAAAGTATTCAGCTACAGAATCAAATTCATCAGCTGATTGGATATGCTAAAGAAAGTATTTCAATTATTGAGAGTGGAAATGATAGTTTTCTTTATAGTAAAAATCGAGTCCCATATATCAAACGTGTTGGAATGAGAATTAAAATCTTGACATAAACAACGGAATGATTCGTTTAGTTCAAAATTAGTTTTGCATGGCTTCAAAAACAGAGGTCGAAAGTGTCTTGACACTCGAGAGGGGACATTAAAATTGACCTCAGCCAGGAGGGCCGGGCTATTAATCAAGCCTGTCATTAATTTTACGATAAATATTATACCTAGCATTTCTCTACGACTTGCGAGTGTAGGCAAATTTATGAGCTTTAGACGACTTGTGTAAGGGGGGCGATTGTAATCTGACTCTCAGTTAAAGTCACGCAACGCAAAATGCAATAATTGCTTTTGAATTGATTCAATCCTCTCTGATTGAACTTGGTAGCGGTGTTTTCTATAAGAACGGTTGGTTCATTAAGCGTTTTTTATTGAAGCCCTAAATGCTTCATCAAGCGGGTTTTTCCGATAAGCCTCAAAAGTGCTAATAACCGGGATTTTTATAAAATACTTCTCCAGATAAATTGTGTAAATTTCGCCCATTTTGCGCGACTCTTAAAAAATTTCTGTATTCGTTAAGCTTATTTATTTTGTACCAAAACAATGGCCTTGAAAGCATATTTTTTTATTTTTAAGTATTTTTATCTAGCCTTTTTAAGCGCTAAAATCTTTTTATATATGCATATTTTTGCCAGTCCTGGTGATAACTACTGTTTGCGGTCTCTGATAAGAGACAGTTTAAATACCTTTAAATAATCCAACATTTTACAGCTGTATCGACCGCGGGGCGGATTCAATTTATACTTGGGGAGGATGACCAAGATGATTCTCACGAAATACATCCTGTCTTTTCCGAAATGCAAATTTTGATTAAGAAGGGCGATAACATTCAATGGAAAGAAACCGCTCGATGGATAAAATTTGAAGAAGATGTGGAAGAAGGTGGTAATAGATGGTCTAAACCTCATGTGGCCACATTATTTTTGCACTCATTAGTCGAGCTACGAACATTACTACGCGAAGGATCTGTTATGCTAGATGTAGATGCTTGTAGCCTGGAACCCATAGTTAACTTGCTGTGTGACAATATGGTGAATAACGGCAAGTTAACAACAAGTTTAAGCACGAGAATTAAGGATTTATTGCTAAGGCGCCATCGTCATCAACATGAGTATACCAGAAAGAATAGACCTTTACCAACCATTCACTCGCTTGCAGATATCAGTCGTAATCTACCATCTTCCAAAAGTAGGTATTTATTTATTAAATTGAAGCATGTATATTTCTGTTATTAATTGTATAGTCTAAGTAATATGCATGCACGTCGAGTCCTAACAGCGAAATAACGTGATTTAGAAACGCTCTGAGAGTTTTGAAAAGAGTTTCGCTTACAAGGGCGTTTACAGGGGGAGGGGACGGCAAAAGAGGCAACTGCCCACCACTCGACTCAAGAAATTTTGCATTTTCTTCTTCTCTACTAATAACACTACGTAACAAAATTGAAAAAAGTCAAAAAAATTGGAATGCTATAAAGCACATGTTGTGGGGCTGGTCGAATAATGAAAAACTGCATAGTTGAAATTTAAATATACCTTAAAAATCTTGACCAATGGTCAAAAGACAGTTTTTCGAAGGTTACATTTTCCTTTTGCCATTATATTTCAACATTTCTGAACAAATTTTAAATTTTGATGTGTCAGTGATCTTTGGCGCCACTGTCGGAAAATTCAGCCTCCACGACGAAACGTCCGATAACGGACTGAGGCTGATCGACTTCGCCGGGGCCCGAAACATGGTAATATGTAGTACCAGGTTCCAGCATAAGAACATCGACCAAGCTACGTGGCTGTCTCCAGATCGAAAAACAATAAACCAAATCGACGGAAGGCATTCATCCAGCGTCTTAGACGTCCGTACACTCCGAGGGCCACACATCGACTCGGACCACTATCTTGCTGTAGCCAAAATACGCACCCGCCTCTGTGCAGCAAAAAATGTGCGCCCAACAATGCAAGGAAAGCTTAACGTCGAAAAGCTGCAATCACAACGGACGGCCAATTTATTCGCCACTCGACTCACACATCTGCTCTCTGAGAGCACTCTTCAACAAACCGACAACGCGTGCAGTGGAACCACATTCCCAGATCATTAAGTACCGCCGCCGAAGAAGTAGTTGGATTTCATCGAGCCCGAAAGAACAACTGGTACGATGAGGAATGTCAAGAGGCCGCAGAGAAAAAAGACGCCGCCTATAGGGCAGTGCCCGCCAAAAAGAGAAAAGTTTAAAATGAGAATGTATTAGTTATGAAACAAAAAATGAGAATGTGTTGGTGGTAATGCACGGAAAAAATTTCTGTGTTGTATTACTTATTATAAAAACTTTGGTATGTTTTTTTTGCCGTTTTTTTTCATTGTGCGCTATTTTTTAGATCTAAACAACATCGAAACATATA
>NW_023461426.1:7781-9179 GCF_013731165.1 Rhagoletis pomonella
CAAATTAAAGGTCTTAAATTGCACTTATTGTTCGAGGGATAAAAAATTGAGTGAAGGATGCACAGCTGCATGCAAATAGAAAAAACTGCAAAAAATAACGCATTTTTAAAACTAAGGTGTTCAAATTTGTTTCGAATTTTGAACATCGGTATCGTGTTGCTCGTCTCAAAGTCTATAATACTAGTATAATAAAAAATACATAATTTTTTTTTTTGTTTTGGAATAAATCTCGTGGATTTTGCGTGTTTTTTTCGAAGAACACTACGTTTGACCAATTTCTTTAAGGTCAAGGGGTAATTGTGGCTCAATGGCAATTCGCATGCAGTGTTCAAAAAGCACACTGTGCGGCTTGTGAAAGGACAAGAGATATGCATATTTTAAAATGCTGTGCATATTTTTCAGATATGAGTTCAGCGACAAAATCTATTAGAAATGGCCAACTTCATATCAGAAAAAATATCAATTAGCACGAAATTTTTGCGGACATAGAATCAAAATACCAAGAGTGTAATTTAAATTCTTAACCAACCTCATATTTCTCGACCTACTCGGATTTGGAATTTATTTAATGCACACTTTTTATATACATACATACTAGGGATGTTAATTTTTGCGATTTTTACGATCCCGGGAAGTTAATATTAAAATATAATCGTGTGCAAAATTCTAGTAAAATATCCTCAAAACTGAGGAAGTTTTTTTTATAAAGTAGTTAAAATTTACGCAAAGTTTCAAGTACGGTTATCTCGAAAAGTAGAGCCAATCGAGCAAAACTGGGGACGCTATTGATTTTAGAAGGCTCCAATTAAGTAAGAGGAACTATCAGTACCTTTGTTGAAAAAAAATAATAGTTTGATACGACGTTCGAAATATTTTCCCACTGCGCCTTCAATTAAGATGTTTTTGGAATAAAAATTACGCTCAAGGTTGCAGAATACTTTATCTTTAAAAGTTGGTTTATTCTGAAACAGGAAAGAGGGGGAGGCAACTTCCTCTATATAACCCCCCCCCCCCCCCCCCCCCCTCTTCTTCCGGTTTCCTATTTCAGAATAAACCATAATAAAATAACGCCCTTGGACTTTATTTCCTAAAAAAAATTAAAAAAAAGCCCACGGGCATTATTTCCCTTTCGAAATGGAAATAAGGTCCACCGACAAAAGGCAGTAGAGCACGCGGTAATTTTGCCAATAACTGACAAGCGAATTATTGAAAATTAAAGGTAAAGTGTTATTACAGAATTTTCTTGATAGGCTAGTCCGATCTAATTATCTTTAGTGCAAATAAAACAAGTTTATTCCACTATTACAGCCCAACGTTTCGCTAAACTTAGTAGCATCATCAGGGGCGCGTTTGTTTATTTTTGTCTGTTTCAGCAATAAATACAAAATATAAAAAAAA
>NW_023461426.1:9279-12392 GCF_013731165.1 Rhagoletis pomonella
TATTAAATATTTTCTAGCGTGTCTCAGTCCTTTGCCCACAAAAGCGGCTATAACTATTTTTCTATTCGAATCAGTAAGAGTGGCACACTTCTGAAATCCTTTTTTGGTGTAATGTAAAGTTATAGCTCAGTACATTTTTTTTCACCAGGAATAGTCAAATTTGGGGAAGAAAATATCAAAATGTTAAAAATCCCAAAATAGTTCTAATTTTATGATGGTTCCTTAATATATTTTAACTACATTGCATTTGAGTATGGAGAAGAAACTATCTGGAAGTATTTTATATAAAAAATTTACTAAGTATAGCCTGGTTTGTAGATGCAGTTAAAGAAAATACATGAAAAGGCACGATTTTTTTTAATTCAAAATATTTCAAAAACGGTGACACTTTTACCTGAAAATTGTTTGTTTATCAGAGAGCTCACCCCCTCACCTACCTTCCCCGAAAGTTTGGCACCCTGGGACCCCCTGTGTACATACAAGTAGGTAATACGAAAATTTAGTATTTTTTTAATAACCTAACGTATGCTTCTGTTAGTTTTAAGACGGGAGGAAAAACGACTTCGTGTTTTTTTAGGTTTAGATACTGCCATAAGTGAACTTTATTTTTGGAGGAAAGTTGAAGTAAACACGAAATTTTTGGGAATTAACTCGGATCAGGGGAATTTTCTATGCCAACAGTAGTAAAAACAGCCAGCTGTGGTCTTTTGTATAAGTAAGCAAACAAAGCAAGCGAATTTGGCGTCCGCGGTTGCCAAGTAGTGAGAGTTGCATGGTACAAGTATTAAGGTGCCAGGTTCGATCCTCAGTTGGAGCGATTGCCAAAAAATTTGTTGTTTTTATTTTTTATTTTATTTTATTTTATTTATATTTTTTATTTTATTTGATTTATATATTTAATTTTACTCTTTAATTATAATTTTGCTCTTCTTCTAACTACATACTGGCATATGTAGTACTTAACAAATTATTCTTAAAATGATCTCCCATTTTATGCAACTCGGCTAAGGTTTCAAGAGAGATTTCTTGACGCTTTATCCAGTTAAAGGGATTATTAGTGAAACTTTCTAGTTACCTGCACTTGGAAAATTCGGAAATTTTTTGATTCGCATGAATGCGAATAAAATGCATGAACAAAAAAATCTACTACGGGGATTCCCGATTTTAAAGGCTGATTCACATACAACTTTCTTCGCTTTGCTTGATAGTTCCTTGCTTTGACATATAAGATCGATGTAGGCATATGCATGAGTATGCTCACCTCAAAAACGTTTGAAGCAAAGCAAAGCAAAGCGAAGCAAAATCTTGGGCAACTCTCAACTTTTGCCCGCTTTGGCAATTATATCTTTTCTCGTGCGCTTGCATTTGCATTTAATGACAAAAATAGGGTAAATAGGAAATTTTATTGCTATTATTAATGCATATTATTATATTGTTATCTATTTTACAGAGAAAGTATATGGAGGAAAAGGAGAACGTAAAAGCTGTCAAAGCGTTTATTGTAGCATACCTTCTGCGTTTCACGCTTTGTTGTCAAAGTTTGAACTGTCAAGCAAAGCGAGGAAAGTTGTATGTGAATGGCCCTTAAGAGTGATTTACTCCTAAATCGTATTTTGACTACTGAAAAATATTGGCGAAAAAGATAAAAAACACACTTTCGATGTATTCTTCTTTATCCTGCAACAACACGAAAACTCTGCTAATTTATCCGATTCCTTTTAATAGGTGCAACAAGTCTAGAGAAAATAATCAAATTGCCGTAAGTAACTTCGAACGCATTTTAAATATACTTCCAGAAATCAAAAAGCGAATATGGGTTAATAATAATAATTGTACCTAAAATCTACTGACTGTACCTAATGTACCTTTAAGTCATCAAATGTCGTAAAAAGGTACAATTGTACCTAATTTTTCATCCCTGGTACGTACATGCAATGTTTGCGCTCTTTCTGCTCACTCTCACAACAATTTCATAAAAAACATAGTAACATGTTACTATCTTGACGATGCCCATGATGCAATAATACAAGGTGGTATCAATTGTGGCAGCTCGATTTGACACTGCCTTAGCTCAGTAGAACGAGAAGAAAAACTGGAAGAAATTAAGCCCCATTTGGGGGAAAAAAATATAAAATTTGACATTTTTCCATAAACAAAATTTGCTTTTTTATAGTATATTCGTAATGAAATGTAATAAAATAAGATAAAATACCTTTTTAAGAAAAAAAATGTGTATACTGAGAAAAAATAAAAAAAATATTCAACTATATTACTAGGCAAAGAATTGTTAAAGAAGTAACACTGTCTCACCTAAGGCAGTCAATATGGCGGAATTAGAGCGAGAAGTTGCCAACTGATAGCACCTGTATTATTGCATCATGGACGATGCCAACCAAGAATGATAGAATACAAGATTGCGCCAATCGAGCTGAGAGCAACTGGGTGTGACGTCACATTATTTTGAGAATGAGAGTGTAAATAATAATTTTGAAGAAGAAGGGAAGAAGCAAACAAGTGGTGCGAAATAGTGATGTAAAACTAGGTTGAATTGTACCTACTATTCAGCTTTTTAAATTTGAACGTACATTCGGTACAATCACATTATTTTAGGTGCATTTGGACTTTGAAAGTCCAAAAGTTGTTATGGTACAGATGGAAGATGCAGTCCACCTAGTGACAAAAACATATGCACACAAAAGTACATGTTTACTCTTTAGGTACGTATATCTACCTTAAGGTACAACTTTTCGGCAAATAGGTACAATACGAATATTTAGTATTCATCACTAGTGCTCACAAATAATAATGTGACGTCAGCGAAAGGGTGACTGCTGTCAAATCGAGAAAGATAGGATTAGCGGTCCGCGGAAGGCGCCACCTTTGTTTCGCTGCATCGTGGATGCCAACGATGCGGCGATTCTGCGATGCTAAATTTACAGTTATGTAGCATGTACTCGCCGCATCGGCATCGCCGATTATTAACATGTTACCTTTTTATGTAATCGTGCAGCTCTCTAATACATATGTATGTATATAAATATGCATATACAAATGTAAGTGATAACAGCAATGTTAGTTGCTCCTTGTGGCAACATAAACGACTCTACATACAT
>NW_023461426.1:12492-13535 GCF_013731165.1 Rhagoletis pomonella
ATTTTTAACTTTTTGATATTTTCTTCCCCAACTTTGACTATCTCGGGAGGAAAAAAATGTACTGAGCTATAACTTTACATTACATAAAAAAATTGCTCATTTTATAAAGATTTCAGAAAGGTGCCACTCTTACTGTTTCGAATAGAAAAAAAAGTTATAGCCGCTTTTGTAGGCAAAGGACTGAGACACGCTAGAATGTATTTAATAGATTTAAATATAAGTTGCTTTTGTTACCGACCAATGACATGCTAAATAGTGCAAAGGTACATTATTACCTGCGCCTGACATTATTTTATGTTACCTACCGGAATTAGTGAAAGTGGATTTTGTGAAATTGGACCCTTCGAACATTGTGTTATTAATACTATGACAGAGAACACGCAGTATACGTCGCATGAATATGCGGATATTCACCTAATTTACGGTGAAGCTTGCTGTACTGCCAGAGCTGCTCAAAGACTCTATGCAGAGCGATACCCCCATCGTCGGCATCCGGGTCGTGAAGTACTCGCCCGGATCCATAGAGAAATATATGAAGGTAAGTTATTTTTACACCTTTCTTGTTTGCTTGCTTGTTAACTATCACTTTTCACTTTTATAAGGTCGCATACCTGGAAGGCGTGGCGGCGAAACAGGACGTTCTGCAACGGTAGAAGTTGAAGTTGTGTTAGAGGAAGTGGAACTAGGTCCATCGACTTCAGTGAGAATGATGGAAAGACGGACGGGAATACCAAAAACTACAGCTCACAAAGCTTTAAAAGACCATTGATTTCATCCCTACCACATTCAACGTGTTCAGGCTCTACAAGAAAGAGATTACCTGTCGAGGGTTAGATTTTGCCGTGAAATGTTGCGAATGCATGAATCAGACCCCAACTTTTTTAATAAAATAATTTGGAGCGCTGAATCATCATGCAAACGTGATGGTTATTTTAATTTTCATAACCTTCACAGTTGGCAGATAGATAATCCTCACGAAATGAGAGAAGATCGTTCGCAGTACCAGTACAAAATAAATTTATGGTGCGGTATTTTTAATTGTC
>NW_023461426.1:13635-15800 GCF_013731165.1 Rhagoletis pomonella
TGAACATTAAAGTTAAGTAAACAAAAACCTTTACTTAACTTTTTAACGAATGATTTTGAAATTTTTTGTTTGTTTTCAATAAATTTCAATTTCGATAAAGTTGCTGTAACAATGGCAATGGCCCAGTGAGCAGAGCACTTTCGAGCCATTCAAGAGATCCGAGTTCAATCCTCGGCATCGAATTTTTTTATAAATTTTTCTTTAGTTTTATTGCTTAAAAAATTTATATTTTTTTTTATTTAACGTTTGGAAACTTTTTTGATTCATCTTGTTTCAGTCTCTCAAATTTTTAGTTTTTCCTGTTATAAAAAATATTTTTTCATTTCGTTTAGTTTTTAGAAAACTTATTGCTAAACGATAAATATAATAACACTATTAGCACATCTTTCAATTACTCATTTGAAATACAGAAAAGAGCTTTCAAGATAGTTGCAAGATAGTTGTCTCTCGACAGACTGAGGTGAGTGGAAAGACAGGTGCCAGAATTGGCCTGTTATTGGCATTGTTTGTCTTTCAGCAAACAGTTTATAAAAATTTAATTTAATTTAAAAAAAAATTTTCCTTTGTAAAGCAAAAAAATCTATAAATCAAAAGAAAATTACATCAAAAAAGGAAAAGAATTCAATAAGAACAGTTTAATAAAATTGAACAAAAAAATAAATAAATAAAAAAGGAAAAAAAATTTCCTGCCCTAGCACTCGAACTCGGATCTCTCGAATGGCACGCATTGCTCTGCTCACTCAGCCATTGCGTCTGTTGAGCCAGTGCGCGCAAAATGATATAAATACTTATTTTTATATTTTATTTTAAACTGAACGAAAAAAGTCAGTGATGCCACAAAAATAAAGGGCCGCAACTGGGGCCATACTTAAATTTTGTATTTCATAATTTTTAACTCTGAGAGGAAACATTAATTAACAGATTTAACGATCATTAGTTAAGTGCCCGTTAGAGCTAATTTAAGGAACGTTTCTGAGTGCGGCTGTTAGTGACACTAACACAGCGAAGATAGCGAAAGAAGAAAGAGGTACGTCAATGGAAAAATTCAACATCGCTAGGAAAACTCGACTAAAGGAAGATGGACGTACACACTAGTCCCAAAGATACAGAAATGGCTTAATAGAACACATGGAGAAAAAAACTTCACATAACGCAGTTCCTCACAGGCCACGGGTGTTACCGAAATTATTTACACCGTTTCGGATTAGATGACTCTCCGTTATGTCCAGAGTGTCAGGAAGTTGAAGACGCTGAGCATGTAGTATTCGTTTGCCCGCGTTTTGCGCAGAATAGTATCCCTTTCTGGTTGCCCGCTACGACCTGAAAATATAGTTGACGTCATGATGACGTCGAAGCATGCTTGGGATGTGGCAAGCACCGCAATAACCGAGATACACCAGCAGCTAAGACGGGATTATGGCATAAGAAGATCCATGGCAAGAAGGTAAGAACCTATTAAGCTGGCATTTCAGGGTACTATTTTATATATATATGAGGAAAATTTGAAAGTTAGGGGGAGGCTCGAGCACCCCCCTGCCCCTACCTGGCTACGCCCATGCGAATGGATGTAGTTACGCGAAGCACGCTTGCATCATTTATACATATATTTACGGTGACCATATTTATGAAAGCCGAATACGGAACAAAAACTAAATTTGAAACTTTTTTCCACACTGTTTTCCCTGAAACAGTATCCTTATAACATCAAAATTTTGTAGGATAATTTTCTCGAGATTTTTACCCCGTAAAATTTGTTAAAAATTTTCGTTAAATTTTAGTATAATAAAGTGCAATTTTAAGTCGGTAAGGCTTACCACTAATTTTTGGCAACTTTTTTTGTTGACGGTGTTACGCATTTTTTCATTTAAAGTATGTATGTTCGAGCTTTTTTTTTTGAAAGAGAAGCAAATGAGCAGCACTTTTCACTCGCACTTTATTATACTCAACTTTAATGAATTACAAAACTGCAAACCAAATTTTTTTCTAAAGACTCTAATTAAAAAGTTTGAAACTTTGAGGAAACATTGCAGAATTAATTTTTATAGTTTTTGCACAAAGTTGAAAATTTCGTATTAAAAGAGCGGTACTTTCTTCTTCTTCTTTTTTGGCGCTGTAACAGCCTAAGCGATTTTGGCCGAGTTCAGCAAAGCACGCCAGTCGTTTCT
>NW_023461426.1:15900-20807 GCF_013731165.1 Rhagoletis pomonella
GTCATTGGTCGGTAACAAGAGCAACTTAAATTTAAATCTATTAAATACATTCTAGCGTGTCTCAGTCCTTTGCCCACAAAAGCGGCTATAACTTTTTTTTCTATTCGAATCAGTAAGAGTGGCACACTTCTGAAATCCTTATTAAATGAGCAATTTTTTGGTGTAATGTAAAGTTATAGCTCAGTACATTTTTTTCACCACAGATAGTCAAAGTTGGGGAAGAAAATATCAAAAAATCCCAAAATAGTTCTAATTTTATGATGGTTCCTTAATATATTTTAACTACATTGCATTTGAGTATGGAGAAGCAACTATCTGGAAGTATTTTACATAAAAAATTTACTAAGTATAGCCTGGTTTGTAGATGCAGTTAAAGAAAATTCATTCAAAAACGGTGACACTTTTACCTGAAAAATTTTTGGTTTATCAGGGAGCTCACCGCCCCCGCCTACCTTCCGCTAAAGTTTGGCAGGTTACTTCTGGGACACCCTGTATACATCTAAGTAAATATATGTATGTATGTAAAAGAATAATGTATAAAAAGTTTACGGAATTTTATTTTCTTTACGGTTTACTATGATTTACTCCGATTTAGACACGCTAGAGTTCTCACTCTGCTGAGCGGTTCTTTCAACGCACACTGTCTGACTCATGGAATTGTTTTAATGTGTTAGTATGCCGACCGCCGATGCAAAGCATCCCAACCGCCACAAAAACTAAGGTTCAATTTGGCGAAGAATTTGTGAAAGTAAATGTTTCTTCAATAGTTCACTGGATCCATAATTTTTCATAAAAGGGAAGTTTTCAGAACCGTTTAATTTAACAAAATGTGTGTCTGCTAATAATATTAGTAAAGAGGCGGTAAATGGATTGTTAGATTGTCATAAATTATTCAGTACATTAATTTCACATAAAAATAAAAACTTCTTTTTTTTTAGATGGGAAGACCAAAATAGCAAAGGGAAAAAGATCCATATTTTACAAATCTTTTAGAACGGTACTTTGCGTGCCACAAACAGAGCGATACGTTGTGGAAAAGTTCTAAAAAAAGTTCGGTTAGCGATTATCGTTTTCATTAGTTTCATCCGCACAGCGTCCGCAAAATATTTGCTTACGGTATCGTATGCGGATATTTGGTCTGTTGGGAAAGAATGGCAAATCGTCAAGAACATACATACATCTGTATACAGAAGCGACCCAGCTGCTGTAGCTCTCTGATTCATATTTGACGAAAATTGCGTCGTGATAGGCTGTTGATTGTTTTTTATTCGTAATATTGGCACACGCTTGCCACATTTTATATACGAACATTACAAAAAATACCCAAAGTAAAAAGTAGCGTGTTTTTAATGTACTTTGCTTTTAGATTATTTGCATGCGTTGGCTACAAACCAAACACAAAATGTATGACCCTGTATGAGAACTACAGTTTGAGTTAATAAATGTTGGTAATATACTATATGTACATACATGAGTTAAAATTGCTTGCTTCAGGATTTTTATAAAAAGGACACAAACGCTTTATTTTATATGATTCTACCGATATAAATATATAAGAAATTTAAATGCTTGTTTATACCCAAAAATAATGGTTAATATTTATGAGGTAATCTCTTTTTCAGAACTATATATGTACCTATTTATGTGAAAACACACTCCTATGAAAATAATAAAACCTAAACATCGAAAACTTATACTTATTAGTTACTAAAAAGTTCTAAGATCAATTTCTTCACTATACGTATAAGCAAAAGAGGCCAAAAAGCCCATGCACGCAAAATATCCACTTTTACTACATTTCTATAATGCGGCAACCATGAGCGTGACGAAACGCCAACCAGTGTTGCCAGAGAAATATTTCGTTTGGAGCTAAAACGGTCGAAAAAAATCTAAATAATATTATTAGTAGCTGATATGAAGAGCTAATTTTTTTTAAGTTGAGCATTTATTGACGTAAGTTTGGTTTTACATTTTCCGCAGTTTTAATAAAATCAACGAATTCTATAAGTTTAGGTTCTGAAAAAAAAAACTTTTAAAACCAAAATAGGGTGCATATATTTCGAATTCGTTGCTATGGCACTTATAACACTTATATGCATGTACATATTTATATAAACTAGACAGTGAACTAAAAATATTTTACAAATTGTGAAAATCTACAATTTAAGATATACGTATGAATAATTTTTTAGCAAACATTTTTCTGAAAAGTTTTATTTCCAGCTCTCCATAAAGGTAAAATTAGTAAGGTAAAATAAAATACTTGATACTTAAATAAATAATTTGTGAAACAATTGATCCATTTTTTGTTTTTTCTACGATACATATTTTCATTACGTCCCGGCATCACTGGGCAGCAAAAGTTAAACTGTGTCTGTGTTGGTGAGCACAAGAGAACTGCTCCGCATGAGCAACCCAGGAGGAAATTACCATAAGTGAAAAATTTTTTAACATATATTTAACACATATCGCCACATGAATGCAAAAAGACGTAACAAACATCGCCGCTGAAATGCAAAAAGTCGTAACTCATAAAAATTCAAAATACACTTTTTGATTTAAATGATAGATTCCATCGAATTACAACTCCCCACATCGTTTTATGAAAATAAAACATTACTCACGACTTTTTTTAGTGACGATTTTGCATTTCATGTAACGATATGTATATGTAGAAAAGTGTCATAATCCAAATAAAATTATAGTTAAAAAACTAAAAACACGCTTCTATTACAACAAGAACTAAAAAGTATAAAATAATTTATAGATATAGCGATTCCGTTTAAGAAGAATAGGAAGTTCCCTAACTTGATTTAATTTAACTTTTTTAAATTAGCTAAAAATAGGATTAAAGTGATTGGTCCGTAGTCATAGTCAAAATAAAGTCCACTGTAAAGTTAGTGGCAGCATATTGACATAATTTTCAATGCGATATCTGTAAAAAATTGCAACAAACTTTACGGTGGACTTTATTTTGACTATGACTACGGGCCAATCTCTTTAATACTATTTTTAGCTAATTTAAAAAAGTTAAATTAAATCAAGTTAAGGAACTTCCCATTCTTCTTAAACGGAATCGCTATATCTATAAATTATTTTATACTTTTTAGTTCTTGTTTTAATAGAAGCGTGTTTTTATTTTTTTAACTATAATTTTATTTTCTACTTTTTAGTTTTTTGAAACCTTGCAATTAATATTATATAATAATAATAGATTGGCGCTTACACATATGTTAGTGTTTGGCCGAGCTTCTCCTCCGATTTGTGGCGTGCGCCTTGATGTTGTCACACAAAGCGGAGGGACCTACAGTTTTTACGCCGACTCCGAACGGCGATTGTATTTTTATGAGAAGCTGTTTTTCATGGCAGAAATACACTCGGAGGTTTGCCATTGCCTGCCGAGGGCAATATTATACTGTCTGTATATTTCTCATTCTGTCCATTTCTTTCAATGCGAAGAAAATTTTCCGCACCCTGCTTTTTATCTACACTTTTTAACTAACGTGCTAGATTTGACCTTAACAAACAAAATTTCAATGTATTTCAATTAAATAGCTAATACACATATTCTTAATATAAACCAAATCGGAGCACAGATGCCGATTTGTTAATTATATAGCCTCGCGCGCCACATAGCTGCCAAAATTTTTTGTGTAGTTATTTCTTTTCATGTAAGCAATATGCATTCGAAATGTGAACTTAATCGGATAATAAATACGGTTTTTCCAAATATCTCGACTCCTGTGCCACCTATCAGCAAATTTTTTTTTTGAATTCATTTCTTTTCATATAAGTAATATATGTTCTAAATATGATCCAGATCAGACTATAAATGTGGGTTTTACAAATACCTCGACTCCTGCGCCACCTAGCGGCAAATTTTTTTTGAATTTATTTCTTTTCATATTAGTAATATATGTTCCAAATATGAACCAAATAAGACTATAAATGCGGGTTTTACAAATATCTCGACTCCTGCGCCACCTAGCGCACTAAGTCATCTTTTATATTGCATTGTCCTCGAGTACTGAGCTAAGTTTGAAGTTTCAAGTATGTAGCTCATCGGGAAGTTTGTTAAATATTGACTGCAAAGTTCCAGGACATACAAAGATACATACATGCATACATACAAGTGAAGTTAAATAAAAGCTTGTAAAAAATAGCCCAGTAAAATTAGACTTTTTCTTAAAAAAAAAATTGTAACAGCAATTTTTTGATGCAGTTTACTTCTTTGACACGTAGATTCCATGATCCACAGTCTATATAACAAATGTGGAAAATTAGATTTTCTACATATGTGTATTTAACCATTTTTTACGAAAAATGCAAAATAAGCTTGCAAATCGCAAAAAAACCAAAAAAACTTAAATCGAAGATGGCGGAATGTTGCCAAAAGAAATTTAGGGGCAAGACTGTGGATCCAGGATCTACGTGTCAAATAGAAGTAAACTACATCAAAAAATCGCTGTTACAATTTTTTTATTTTTTTCCTACCAAATTTATCTAATTTTACTGGGCTAATCGCTATGTTTGGCACGTTCTCAGCCGTGATCTAAGCGGCGTACAAAAAAAATTTAGGTATACAAGTTGTGAAGACTGAAATTCTCTACAACTCTGGAATTTCAATATGCTATGTATTTTGAACAGAAATTGTCAAAAAATGGCAAAAACCGTGACAAGGTAAAACTTTTTCGCAGTTTTTGCTAATTTTTTACAATAAATAACTCTATTTGTAAAAAACCTTCTATATAACAAATGTGGGTAATTAAATTCTCTACATATTTGTATTTAACAATTTTTTACGAAAAATGCAAAATAAGTTTGAAAATCGCAAAAAAACAAAAAAAACTTAAATCCAAGATGGCGGAATGTTGCCAAATTAAATTTGGGGGCAAGACGTGGATCCA
>NW_023461426.1:20907-26040 GCF_013731165.1 Rhagoletis pomonella
TTTTTTGGTGACGAGACTTATGATGTGTGCCATTGGGTTGAGGAATTTGATGAAGTGTCGGACACAGTAGGTTGGAATAACCTGCAAAGGTTTGTGTATGCCAAGCAGCTGCTAAAGGGAGCTGCAAAATTATTTGTACGTGGGTTGGTGGGCGTTAAGAGTTGGGATAATTTGAAACAAGCTCTTATCGAAGAGTTTGGGAAAAAACTGTGTGCTTCGGAAGTGCACCGAGCATTGAGGAATAGACGCAAGCAACCAAAAGAAAGTTTCCAAGAGTATTTGTATGCCCTGTTGGAAATGGGTAAGCAAATATCATTAGATGAAAAGAGTACGGTTGAATATTTTGTAGAGGGCATACCAGATTCTAGGGCGAATAAAAGCGTTTTGTACCAGGCGAAGAATGTCAAAGAATTGAAAGAACAAATTCACGTGTATGAGAAAATTAGGGGTTCTCAGGTAACGCTCAATAAAGGAAGTGCACCTCAAGCATTTTCGGGTAAAAGTTCAGATTACAAAGGGCAAAACAAGAGAAAATGTTTTAAGTGCGATAAAGAAGGTCATGTTGCAAAGCAATGTTCAGATTCTGGTACAAACACTGTTACGTGTTACAAGTGTAAACAAAAAGGCCATTACGCTCATGAATGCAAAAAGGAGCAAACCGACAAAGTAGTAAAAAGTGAACGTGTGAATACGTTAGGTGACAAAAATATGAAGCCCGCAGGGAAAAGCGGAATGATTTTTATTGACGCGAAAATCAATAACTTTGTGTTCAGTGCATTGGTAGATACTGGGTGCAGCGCATGTATCATGAGGTACGATACATTGATGATGTTGGGGGATGTAGAACTTTGCGATGAGAGGCAACGTTTGTTTGGGATTGGCAAGGGCGAGATTACGACATTAGGTAGCTTTGTAGCCAACATGACTGTTGATGAAATGTTGTTAAAAGTGACGTTTCAGGTGGTAAAAGAACGCGATATACCGTATGCGGCGATGATTGGTAATGATGTGCTTAAAGACGTGGAGTTAATCTTTAGGGAAGGTAGCGTTGAGTTCAGGAAACCAACGAAGACTGCTGAGATGGCAGTGGAAAAAGTTGTAGCTCGGATGGCTACAGTAGGTGCGCAGAGTTCGTGTGTTGGTGCTGAAGTGGTTGTGTCAGCCCACGACAAGGCAGGTGGTCATATTGACGATCAGAGTAAGGATTTCAGTGAACAAACGGGAGATAGCAAAGATACAGCATGTGTAAAAGCTGGAAAAGGGTTAGAAAACAGTATCGCAGAAGCAAATGAAGTAATGCGTAACAACGACTTGAATAGAGAATTTGGAGCATTATGCTTAATTGAAAGGGAAGTGGACGTGGAATCGGATAAAGTGGATCTCGCTCATTTAGGGGAATGCGAATCAAAGACGGTAGCGAAATTGATTAATGAATATAGTCCAAAGAAACCAGTTAGTACACCAATACAGATGAAACTGATTTTAACGGACGATAATCCAGTATATCAGAGACCGCGTAGGGTGTCACATGCGGATCAGCGCTATATAGACGACCAGGTAGCTAGCATGCTTAAAGAAGGAATTATACAAAATAGCACGTCTGAGTACGCATCACCAGTTGTGCTGACCACAAAGAAAAACGGGATGAAACGTTTTTTGTTGCGATTTTCGGAAAGTTAACGAAAAGATTATTAGGGATAATTTTCCAATGACTTTGGTAGATGAAGCGTTGGATAAGTTGCAGGGAGCAAACATATTTACTACACTTGACTTAAAAAACGGGTTTTATCACGTACCAGTAGAACCGGAATCACGTAAATACACTTCTTTTGTGACGCAAAGCGGGCAGTACGAGTTTTGTTATGTCCCATTCGGGATCACGAATTCTCCGGCGGTATTTTGTCGATATATCCGAGCCATTTTTCAGGACATGCTTAGAGACGGAACTGTTATTATATATATGGATGACATCGTCATTCCCGCTAAGGAAAGGAAAAGAGGTCTAGAGAAATTGGAAAAAGTTTTAAAGCGTGCGAGCGACTGTGGTTTGCAAATAAGATGGGAAAAATGTCAAATATTGAAAACGCAGATTAACTTTTTAGGGTATATCGTCGAGAAGGGTAAAATTCTACCATCTGAGGAAAAGACGAACGCGATTAGTAGTTTCCCGATTCCAATAAGTAAGAAGGAACTACAACGATTTTTGGGTTTGACCTCATTTTTTAGACGGTTCGTGCAGGGATATGCTGTGGTAGCTAAACCACTTTCCGATTTGCTGCGAAAGGATGTAAAGTTTAAAATGAGTGAGGAACAATTACTGGCAGTTCAAGAGTTGAAGCGTGCGTTAGTGAGTGCACCAGCATTAAGGCTTTTTAATCCTTCGGCAGAGACAGAGCTACATGCGGATGCATCAAAATTTGGGTATGGTGCAGTTTTATTGCAAAAAGATCCGGAAGATCAGATCCTGCATCCCGTAGAGTTTATGAGTCGTAAGACTTCGTTGGTTGAAGAGAGGTACAGCTCGTTCGAGCTTGAGGTTTTAGCAATAATAAAAGCGTTGAAGAAGTGGCGTATATATTTGCGAGACATCAAATTCAAAATTGTAAGTGACTGCAACGCATTCGCAATGACAGTTAAAAAACAGGATGTGCCGGATAGAATTATGAGGTGGGCTATGTATTTGCAGGAGTATGATTATGTAGTTGAGCATAGATCAGGAACACGTATGAGACACGTAGACGCACTAAGTCGGGTTTATTGCCTGTTAGTAGAAGACTCGTTAAAGTTTAAACTAAGAGAAGCACAAATGCAAGACGATTGGGTAAGGGCAGTGAGAAAGATTGTGGAAACCGAGGGTTACGAAAATTTTTTTCTGAGGAACGAACTGGTTTACAAGGATCCAGTCAAGGAATTGCTAGTTGTACCGTCCAGCATGGAAGACGAAATCATTAGGTTGGCACATATTCAAGGTCATTTTGCTGCCAAAAAGACCCAGGAACTTGTGGAGAGAAATTACTACATACCTAATGTTAGCGGAAAGGTACGGAAAGTTGTTCAAGCATGTATAGAGTGCATAATAATAGAGGCAAAAAGGGGCAAGAAAGAGGGGTTGTTAACACCAATTGACAAAGCTTACGAGCCATTAGGGACTTATCATATTGACCACGTTGGTCCGTTAACAGAAACGCGGAAAAAATACAACCATATTTTGGTAATTATAGACGGATTTTCAAAATTTGTGTGGTTATACCCCACAAAATCAACAGGGGTTGAAGAAGTGGTGGACAAACTAGAAAAGCAGTCTGCCGTCTTCGGAAATCCGAAACGGGTAGTCACAGACCGGGGGGTGGCTTTCACTTCAAATAGTTTTAAAGAATATTGCAATCGAGAAAATATTCAGCATTTAGTTATAGCAACAGGCGTTCCGCGCGGAAACGGGCAGGTAGAGCGCGTGCATCAAACGGTTATTCCAATGCTTGCAAAAAAGTGTCAGAGTGACCCAGCTCAGTGGTACAATCAGGTGGCGAAAGTGCAACAGGTTCTTAATAATACAGCACCCCGCAGCACGAAAACAACTCCCTTTAAAATCCTTACAGGGCTGGAAATGCGCAGACCAGATTACCCCGACTTACAGGAAATTTTAAATGAACTAGAGGTAGAAGAGTTAGACAAGGGGCGGGATGCTGCAAGACAGAAAGCTCGCGAAAATATAGTTGAGATACAGAGAGAAAACTGCAAGACATATAACAAGAGACGGAAGGAAGAAGTTGAGTATGAAATAAACGAATTAGTTGATATTAAGAGAACACAATTCGGAGTTGCAATGAAGCTAAGGGCAAAGTATCTCGGACCGTATAAAGTAGTCGCCCAACAAAATCGCGGAAGATACGAAGTAGAAAAGGTTGGCAGTCAGGAAGGACCGAGAAAGGCTGTGACAGTGGCAGAGAACATGAAGAGATGGGGCTAGTTATTCGAGGGCGAATAACAAATCAGGAAGGCCGGTTGTAGGATAGCAATAGGAGAGTATTATAGAGATAATTGATAGGCGGCAACCTTAAGTGTAGGATTAGCAGGACAGATAGGCGGCAACCTTGAAAGTGAACGAAAGAGAACGAAGCGTCCATCATAACTAGCGTTAAGCATATAGAATAAGAACATAGAGTAAAAGTAGTATGTAGCGCAGAATGAGCAAAAATTTTGCAGCAATAATCAAATAATAGCTAAGCGTTGGTTTTACTACGACCTTGCAAAGACGAAAAAAATTTACTTGTGAACCTGTATGTATGTAGATACAATATTGCAGCAGCTTTCTACCTACCTTTTGTTTATTTTCCACTAATAACTAGTATGCTTTAGAAATATTTACGGAAATAGAGCACATGATTTCGTTCATTTTAGAGTTGTAGCAGGTAGTGATTTTTTCTTCAAACTGCATTTCGCTAAGTGCGGAGTTGCGTGGTTTAGTTGGGATTTCCCTGAATACCAGATATTTCGTAAATACGTATGTACGTTCTTCATAAAATTTTACTTTGTAAGAGTTTTGGGTGTGCACCTACATAAATGAGATAAACGATGCGGGTGCTCCATTCGCGATCACTCACAACAGCTTATCCTGAAAACTTTTTAGGGCGTTGTATGGAAGATGTTTTTTCGCTTTTCTAAGGAATTACGCTATAATTGCACGTATACATATACATATGCATTGTTGTCAGAGGTAGAAGTAATGGAAAATCTTTTCCAGTAAATTATGGAATGTGCTTGTCGGATATACATATATAAGAGGGCGAACACATTTATTTATCCAAACATCGGTAGAGAGGAGTGTTATACAGTGCTTAGTAGCGACTATTTTGCGACGTAATTTTGCAAATCAGTTTTTTTCCTTCCCATTGTCTCTTCTCAATATTGTTATATCGTTTATTTATTTACATTCCTTCCAACCGAAAAGCATTTGCTTGCATTACTTACATATACATATGTACATATGTATGTACGCTGTATGCATAACAAAATGCATACCCAAAACAAACGCGAAAAATATCTCCCATACAACGTCGTTGAAAATTTTTCGCGAAAAGTTTATCGCGATAAGCTGTTGTGAGTGATCGCGAATGGATTATTTGCATCGTTTTT
>NW_023461427.1:0-26020 GCF_013731165.1 Rhagoletis pomonella
ACAAATGTCGAGAATGGCCGAAATGTACATTTTTACAACTTTTTTTTTCCAAAAGGTATTCAAAAGAGTATAAAATGCTCCACGGACTCTGCAAAACAAAAGCGGATACTATAATGGAGGATACTATTTACGGCTGGAATACATTTGGTGGTTTACTTTTCAACGTAAGATATTTAACGAAGAAGGATAATCACAATAATAAATATGTATGTATAATTATAATAATTCTATATGTAAAATTTATTTTTAGGTATCTCAATCCTGTGAACGAATGTTGCTTCAGTGCACTTTCGGTGGTTATAAATTCAATTGCTCGCAAATATTTCGTCAAGTTCTAAGGGATGAGGGGATCTGTTGCACTTTCAATAGTCTGGATCCTGTCTTTCAATTTGTCAATGGGTCAGTTTGTTTTGAAGAAGTTTGCAAGAATATAGATACGCTGTACATTTATTTATTTGTATTTATAATTATTTCATTTACATTTTCCATTTGTTTATTGACACAGCTCCAAAGCATTTGGCTTTAACGTAAAATATCCGCCTGAATTCAAACCAGTGGCTTGGAGTTTGGAAAAGGGCTATCAGCAGCCTTTACCCAAATATTATTATCCCATGAGGGCGGTTGGTATTGGCCAATCACTCGGATTAAATATCATTCTAAATGTAGAAAGCGATGAGTATTATTGCTCGTCAGGAAATAGTATTGGCTTCAAAATAGCCGTACATGATCCGCACGAAGAGCCAACCGTACACGAAACGGGTGTATTGCTATCGGCTGGTTTTGAAACTGTAGTACGCATTACGCCTCGTAAATTAATTTCAGCAGACAAATTGCGTCAGTTGGATGTGAAAAGAAGGAATTGCATATTTGAAAATGAGTACAACTTAACATTCTTTGCACATTATACCGCTGATAATTGTATATACGAGTGTATAGTGGAAAATATGCGATCGCGTTGCGGTTGTGAGCCTTTCTATTTGACTTCATACAATTCGAAACTGGCAATTTGCACCCAAAAACATAGCGATTGTTTCGTAAATATTAAAGCAAGTAGAACTTGTGATAAATGTTGGCCCAACTGCGTTCGGAAGCGATACAGTACGAGTACATATTCAGCTAAGCTCGAAGATACTGGAATAGATATAAATAGTCCAATACTTAGTAACATGAGTATTGCTTATGTGCAGGATAATATTGCTATTGCGAAATTTTACTTTAAACAAGGTGTGTATGAGTGTACGAAGCAGGCGCCTTACTTCGGTTCGATTGATGTACTGTGTAAGTAGAAAGTATTCTTATGTATTTTTTTTACGTATGCAGTTTTATAGCCCATTAAATTTTAGTCGAATAATGTGCAAATTTCAAATCTCTAAAAAATCGCCTTGGTTTTTGAGAATTTTTTTTTTCGGACTGCCCTACGCATTTTTTCCATATAAAAAAATTTCAGATTTTTTATTTTTTTTTAATGAGAAAAAAAACAAATGCGTGGGACAGCATTCTCAAAAATCAATGCGAAAAAAGTTGAAACGACTAAAGAGCAGAACCCTCCTCACACATGGGCCAAGAATAGTAGCGGGAAATTCGTGACGTCTCAGCTTGCTTAATTTTTTGGCAACAATATAACAAGAAGTTTTGGATTTTTTTTATCGAAAAACCTTCCAGAAGATCCAAAAAAGTACTTTTTGCAGAATTGAAATCGGTTCAGCCGTCAGTACACGTGGTTCAAAGTTATGCCGTAACATACATGAAATAAAAGCTTGTAAAAATATCTATTCCGAAGAATTGATAAACTACCTACTTTTTTGAAGTCGGTTAAAAATAGAATAAGTTCCCAAAAATTAAATGAAATAAAATTCAAAATTTAAAGAAAATTAAATTAAAATGGGAAAAAATTTAATAATTTTCGTTGTTAGTGTTTCCGACAGGGAAGGAGTATTTGTATTTCGGAACGATTTTCCGTTATCCCTTGTCAAATTTGGTGTGGACACAAACCGGTTTCGGCGTTGTGCCATCTGCAGTGTAATTTTTCGTACGAAAAATATAAATAAAAGTAAAAAAAATTTATACGTTTATAAAAATTAAATGAAAGTAAGTTCTTTTTCTTTTTAAAGCAATAAAATCAAAGAATTGAAAAAATTTAATTTAAAAAAATACATCAAATAAGTTTCCAAAAATGAAATCAAGTTAAAAAAAATTTAAGGAAAACATTTAAAATTGCGTTTAAGGAATAGAACAGGTAATCAATTCCTTTGCTGTGGACTGAAGGAAGATGCGTTCTATATAAGGCAAATTTGAAGTGCGAAATTGAAATAAAATCACTTATCAAAATGTATCAAAAGTATGTAGATACTAAGTTATTTATGTATAAATATAAACATATGTAAAAGCACATATTTACTTCTCAAGCCAAGATTGAGTACTTACACCAATCCCTTTTATATTTTTCCAGCCAGCATTGGTGGTCTCATATCCATTTTCTTCGGCTTCAGTTTCATTTCGTTGGCCGAATTCATCTATTACATCTGCATGCGCCCGTTGCGTTCGATGATTTCAGAGAAACGTTCGGAAAAGGAAGTTTTTTTGCGCAAACCATGTCTACGATTAGCTAATCGACCCAAAACACGTTTTGTGAATCCTTACAAGCAACCGTCGTACAAATTAAAAACACAGAAGAGCCTCGCTTTACCACGAAAAGTGTGGCACATCAATGCTGGCAACCTTAGTTTGCCAAATCCAAATGGAGAACAAATGCAGTAGAAAGAAACCAAATCTAAATTTATCAATAATTACTTAGCAGCACTAATCACATAGCTTGTCCTTGAAATGAATATCCTTGCACTCGAATATGCTGAGTACTTAGCAAAGAGTGTACACAAAGCAACAGTAAATGTCAACTTATATTGATGATATCGCGTTTGTTTGTCAAATTCTAATATTTATCCTGTAAAATATTTAAGCCGAGCATGGCACTGCACAGAAGGAAGCGCGGAAGGAGGGTTACACAGGAGTTTCATCAAGTTTTAACAGTCATGGGTACGTATGTATGTACATACGTTCAGTCAAAATATACCAAGCCATATACTTAAATACGTATGGATGGGCATTAGGGTGATCCAAACTAACTATTTATTAAGACGAAAATTCTCCTATTTGAACCAATTTGTATTACAATTTTAAAAGGTGTCAGTGGGCAATTTCTTGTAGGACATTAAATTCTCAAAAAAGAATTGTCTTAGAGTCGATTGTATAGACTCAAAAATGTATATTCTTACAGGCATTGAAAGTCGAAAAAAGCAGAAATATGCAGTTTTAAGGCTTTATGATTGGAAACTTTCTTGCTAAATGAAGAAACTTACACTAAAATGATACAAAATAAGTAGAAAATTATTTCGAACTAGATTTGTCAGAGAAGAAAGAGTTTTAATCCATTTCTTAATTGGTATTGCATTTTTATGCATAAATTATTATTTTTGTGTTATTAATAAAATTCAGTTTACTCCAATTGTTTTTCGTCTTTCGTCAAAGTTCGATTATAATTTTACATCAACGCTATACCTTGTATAGCAATATCATAGCATACATATTTAATACACTTAATCGTCGCTAACCCAACAAAATTGAGAGAATTTAATGCTCTACAAGATTATGCCTAGAAACAAATTGCATCTCAAACGGTGCAATAGTTATAACATTTTTAATGAAAAAAAAAATGTTCATGTTATTTACATGGAAAATTTCAAATGCCCCAATGGAGAATTTTATTCTCTGTAAATAGGTCCTTTTAACACCGTAGATTCGTTAGGTTAGTTATTTTGGATCACCCTAATGTGCATACATATGTATGTATGAAAATTTACTATTCGAATCGCATGTTCGCAAACATTTTGCACACTTACTATAACTGATTTTGTATTTGCTCTCAGTCAACATGATTTTTGATGCCTCAACAGTTATTTAACTTTTTAATGCCTGACATACATACATACATACATACATATTTATGTACATACATACATACACTCATGGATATATGGTGTTTAAAATATAGCAACGCTAAAGCACTTAATTACATTTAGGAATTGGCAGCTTTTGACGCAACATGAAAATTTACGCAGAAGATCGCTTGGTCCAGTTGAAACCAAAATTCACTGCAGAAAAATCGAAACCTTTTGGTAATTTGTTAAAAAAGTGCCACTGGAAAATACATATGCTCTAAGCATTTAAATGTAATTTTTAGCTCGTCCAAAGGAAAAGAGCAGCGACTGCTCGAGCGAGGAAATTGAATTTGAACATCTCTGTTCTAAGCAGGCCGCAAAGAAGAGCCTAAAATATTATTTGCAAAATACAACATTGCATGGCTTAAAGTATATTGCCGAAGATAAAATAACATTGCCCGAAAGGTGAGTGTCTTTGTGTAGCAATATTTATGTGATCAGAAGCAATAACCGCCTAGGTCGACTTAAGAAAAAATTTAATTGTATATTCTGCAACTACTATTCCATGCGTTTGTGACACCTCCATCTTGCTAGCTAGGCTTTTTAAAAAGTTGTAGACGAAAATATTTTGGTATCGTCATAAGGTTAACTTTAAAATCCAAATGTTTAAAACGTTTTTTCTCGAATTCAGGTTTTTCGACTTAGGCGATTATTGCTTATTACAATAGATTTGCATTTAACTTTTTTGTATTAACCTAAGTACATATATAAGTAAAATATAGTCCACGATGCTTTTGGCAAATTTTTCTATAGTGGTGAAGTTTAGAAAATTTTAAGGAAATACTTTTCATTTGACCAATTCCAATACATACAAATGTTTATACAATTTTATATTTTCTACCCTAGAAAGGTACAAAAACTCGCCTACTTCGTACTTTAAGTACCGCATTACAAAAACGCTTTTAGACGAAATATGAGCTGGTAGCAGATAGGATTTCATATCATTGCTTTAAGATTTACATATCCGGATTTTTATTTGGCTTTTCGTTATTCGAGTTAGACTGGTTCGATTAAAGTTGTATTAAGCCGAATACAAAGCTCGCGACTCCTTACTTCTCTGTTTGAGAAGGGCTTTTGCAACAACGGCTTTCATTAACTGGTAAGGTATTGCCATACTTGGCCTAGTAGACGATCCTAAGACACTCGCTTTACCATGAATCCAAGGCCAGAATCGTAACATCCGTTCACGGATAGAAAACCACATGAAAGAAAATTACGCGACACGTCAGCCGTATAAGCCGAATGGGATTTAAGAAAAATGTGTTTTTACGTGACGAGTAATACGATATGGTATGTGACGATTCCAGCCTAGTTAGTTACCAAGAAAGCCACAGTATTTCGGAATCCACATCAATTGAAGGTTATTACATTCTGGCACGCTGTTTAGTACTGAAGAATTCTAACTTTTTCCAAGTCAGCTACCTTGAGCTAGCAATACTTACGATTGAAAAACTATTGCGCGACTCCAGACATCAGCTTGTCGCTTGTGGCCAAAAACAAAGGGTATTGTTTTGAAAATATTATAAGAACTGCAAAAAGTGGATGAATTTAATAGGAAATGATGTGCAATGTCTAATGAAGGGAGCTAATCCCAAACTTCGAGCTTTGGCGTACTCCAAAACCAAATAAGCAAATAAGTACTTAGATTAGCATTTGAAGGCTCATAGTTATACACTCTCAGAATACAATTTTTTTTTTGTTACTAGTCAATAAATTTGGACTTTGTACCAATTTTTTACCGATCAGTTTTTTTTTTCGTATACACACCTTACGTAGTTCGTTAACCAAACCACGAAAGTCACTGAAAAAATAGGCAGTGTTAACATTGTTTTCTTAAATGTTTATTTTTAAAGAAGCAGTCCATTATAAGGGGACGGCGGCTACAGGGATACCTTATAAGACGCTAAAACTTTTTCACTTCGCGGTGAACGAAATTTATTTTATACGGTACCAGAACGCGGAGTATTTATTGCGGAAGACTTTTCCAGGCCGTTTGATTTTTCAATTAAGGGATTTCTGTTGGCGCGAGATCGCCCGATCTGACGTCCCCTGAGTCTGAGTTTTCTGAGGTAAGACGTTTTCGAACTTCCTGCCGAGATAGGCCGACCTTCTACTCAGCAGGCAATATGCTACTAAAAGGGTAATAGGATTTGAATTTTTTTGACAGCAAAGAAAAATCGTATGATAGTTTTTGCGCCGCTCTGTACTTATATTCTTACAAGTGTCTCGATTGATGCCTCATTCGTTATTTCCACTGACTAATATTTTTAACGTTTTACTATTGTTCGTTCCAGAGCATTTTTCGGTTTTGCATTTATTGCTGTAATTATATTATCCTCTTACTTCATTTCTAACATCTACATGAAATGGTCCGTTACACCGATAATAATTTCGACAAGCGCCAAAGAAACGCTAGCTAGTGATGTTCCCTTTCCTGCTGTAACGATTTGTAATCTCAACCAGGCATCAAAGAGCAAAGTACAAGGCATTGCTGAGTAAGAATGCATTAATTCATAAAAAATATATAAATATTTGCTTATATATATATGTATGTATGTAGATATACCCTGCAAAAATTATGGGACTATTCTATAAAGAGAGTAGTGCATTAGCAAATAATGTGACTATAACCAGGGTTGCGAAAAAAAATACTTACCATCCACTTGAAAAAAAATCTACCAAATCTGGAATATATCTACCAATAACTTTTTTTAGTTAGTTTAACAAAATCTATACTTCTATTCCGATTTTTAGTTATTTCCAAAAAAAAAAATTAAATTTTTTATTAAGGAACTTTTTATTTAATTATGATATGGTATTTGAGATCATATTAAGGGCTTCGTGTCTCTCTCTCAAATCTCTCAAATTAATATATTAATCTCAAATTACGGCAATTGGATGGCTGACTGTACTGGGTACACGTATTGTACTTGAAAATTATTAAAACCTGAAATTGAGTACAATCATTTCTGAATACCGGTAAATTAAAATAGAACTTAGTACTTTTAAGCAACTATTCGACACTTTATAGTGAGTACATTGAATCAGTCCTGAGTACATGTGTCAAAGTGATGAATGGAATAGGGTATTTTTTTGTACTGAGTACTTTCGAGTTCTTCTAAGCATGATAAAAATATAGCAAGGTAGAACCGTTCTCTCAGTTTGTCGGCCATGATTTTTTTTGAAGTTTGCCTACATTTTAAAATCATATAAAAGTAAAAAGAAAAAAAATGAAACTGTTCAAAATTGTTGTTGCTTGAGATTGAAAATGAAAATGTGTGTGTGAATTTGTGAGTAAATTTAAAAATTAAATTGTTTGGAAACGTCAAGAATTTTAAAAGTAACTCTCAGCGGTTCTACCTTACTATATTTTTATCATGCTTCTAAGTTCGTAGCACTTTGAGTTCTTTTGTGAGTACTGAGTGCTTTGAAGTATCCAGTACCGATACTTTTGAAAATCGGATACAGACCATCCTTTTGAGAATCCAGTTCAGAGTACTTTCGGTTTTTACACTGCCCAACACTAATAAACATTAAGTGCTCCAGCTAGCTTAAAAAGAAAATAACAATTAAAAAAACTTCGGCTAAAGCTCGAATTTTTTACTCTGAATTTGGGTATACAGTTTTATAGCCCATGGAATTTTAGTATAACTAGCAATGTGCAAAAAAAAAGTTTTTTCTTAACAGCGGTCGTCCCTCGGCAGGCAATGGCAAACCTCCGAGTGTATTTTTTCCATGAAAAACAGCTTCTCATAAAAATACAATCGCCGTTCGGAATCGGCGTAAAACTGTAGGTCCCTCCGCTTTGTGTGACAACATCAAGGCGCACGCCACAAATCGGAGGAGAAGCTCGGCAAAACACTAACATATGTGTAAGCGCCAATCTATTATTATTATTAACAATGCGTATTTAAAAAATTCCGCTGCTTTTTTTTAAAATTGTGTGGTTTTTTATTTAACAATTGCCATTTTTCATATTAAGATAACCACGCAAAATAAAGCGGGAACGAAAAGTTTTATTGGTTTTCAAACCAAATACTTTAACAAAAATCTACCAAAATGAAAAGAAAATTACTATTTTAGCAACCCAAATTTTTTCTACCAATTTTTGGTAATAATTTAAGCACATTTTGAGAGAAACATATTTAGTTGACGTAACTAAACTCTTTTCTCAGTGTATTAGGGTCGTTCTTAAAAAACATGACCAATTGGTGTCCCCAGACTTTACTATTTTATATTTTGTTTCTTCAAAAAGAAAATAGAAAAATATCTGCATTTTTATAAATTATTATCGATTCTACGTAACTATATTATAAAAAAAAAATAATTAATTATCTGAAAATAACTTAAAAAATATTTTCAATGTCAAAGGTTTAGCAAAAACCTGTGTCCCGAGCCAATTTATAAAAATTTAATAGTTATTTTCAGTTGAAATAAAATTGAAAAAAAATAATATTTACAATTTTTGTTATTCAGTTTGTGTATATTAATACCATATATAGAACAGAATGATGAAAAATAATTTTTTTGTATAATTTTTATGAAGAAAATTTGTGTCCCCAGGTTTTGGTCCCCTCTGTTACGTCCACTCATTTTATTGAAAAATGTTTGTTAAACGTTATGACGCGTATATTTCTCTTATGCTTCTCCATCATAACTTAGCTAAAATCAACAAAATGTGTTTTGAACTGTTCAGTCTTGTTTAGTGCGTTGTTGAGTAAGGAACCCAATTGTATGCCGGGTACGTACCCTTATTCAGTGTCAACTCTGTTACTGTTGAAAAACGGTGAGTAAAGTGATTTTTTATTTATTTTATAATTTTTTTATAAATATTTTATGTACATTAATTAAGTGGACAAATAAATTCTCCAAAATTCGAATAAAAAGCTAAAATATGGTATTTTTGAGTTAATTTGTCCCCTCTGTTACCGGTCCACTCTGTGACTTATTAACTCCAAAAACTCCAAAAATTAAAAAAAATACTGCTGGTTATGGATTCCTATTATTGATACCATCCGTAACCACATGAGGCCAATTATAAACATATTTGGCCAACTTAATTTTTAAAAATTACAAAATTCAGAATGGTCATGTTTTTTAAGAACGACCCATTAGCTTAAGAAATATTAAGTTGGTATAGAAAACACAGAAATTGTCAAGCAGGCCCGAGTTGTACGGTTCGAACTTTTATGATTTTATTGTATTAAATAAAAAAAAAACCTACTATCGCTCTTCTTGTAGCGATTTCTTGTAGTTATCTCTTCGTAATACACGCTCGAACAAACGAGAACACTTCATTCCATATAAAAGGCCAAAAGTAGAATTAGTCGCAAGCTCCTTTGTGGTTTAGTCGCCTTTTTTGCAGGGTATCCAATGTAAATACTGTAATGACAAACATTTACATACGTACTTGTGTAGAAAAAATTTAAATTATTCACTGCTAATGAGTCTTTGCGGACAGAACGAGAGGGGCGAATGGTATAATGTACGCGGTACTTGGAGAAATTTCAAGGCCATACTGAACGCGGTAATTCGAAATGAAAGTTCGTTGGTCTCGTTTCTATTCTTCATAATTTGTAGGTTGCTCAACCGTGCGAAGAAATGCTCTTGTACTGCAGCTTCGGCGCAAAACGGGAAAATTGTTCGGCCATCTTTAATTCGGCATTAACCGATGATGGACTGTGTTGCACTTTTAATGCTTTGGATCCATATTTTATGCTGCGTAATTATAGGTAAGTGAAAGCTAAAAAGGTAACATTTGATTACATTGAACCCACTAAATAATAGCAAGCGCCTCTGCACACTCAGCTTCAGCCGGGTTTAGGTTCAGATAGAATAAAAAAAATTTACCTTTTGCAAATTCGAAAAGATGCCAGAAATAAAAATTGTTTCGGAAAAACGCACGGAAGCCAAACTAACAGTTTCATTGCTTTACCGCAAATAAACATTATTTTAAGCTTTTGAAACCAAAAAGTTACAAAGTAGGGGATGCTTAAGGTATGCCACGCGCCGTAATGCGGTAAAGTCTTAAATTTGTCAACGTAAAATAACGTTTAACATGTTCTTAGGACATTTGCAGACACATTAAAATATTTGGAAACTATTATTTTATACAGCAAAATTTTACAACTTTAAGACATTGCACTATAGGATAATTGGTAAATTTGTTTGGCAAAAATTAATTATGGCCAAACAAGTAGATAATTTAAAAAAAAAAACAGTTCGTAAATTTTTCCAAACAAAAAAAAAAACTTAAACCTTGACGTCCAAAATGGTCTAAAGTGATCAATATTTTATTTGTGGTTTTATAGAAAAAGTTTGAATGCAGTTTTTTCTAAATATTTTTTTATTAAATTATTGGTGGAAATTGGTTTTGACAGAAAGCACTTGAGCATGTTCCAAATGGAGATGTACATACATATATCATTTTATTATTCGCGCTACTACAAAGAGCAAAGCACTGGCGAGCCATTCCAGAGACCCGAGACCTAAAAAGCGGAATTTGTTTCGTATTCTTTAACTCATTAATTTTGTCTTTTTATTTTTAGTAAAATTTTAAGATTTTGTTGTTATAAAAAGATATAAAAAGATTTATATTTAATTTTTAGAAACTTGTATTTTGTGTTTTTTCTTTTTAGATATATTTAGTTTTTCTTTTATAATTTATGTTTCTTTAAGTTTTTAGATTTTATTTGTTTAAACAGATTTTTTTTTTTAAATTTAAAATAATTTGTAGAAAAAGTTTTTTCGGTTTTTTAATATAATTTTTTCTGTTTTCAATCGATTTTTAGGTTATATTGTCATAAACATACATTTTTAAATTTCACTAATTTTTAGAAACTTAAGTATATTTTTTTAATTAGTTATTTAAATTTTTTTCTAATTTCATTTTCTCGAAATTTAAAATTTTTTTTTTTAAAAGGAAGATATTTTTTCACTTAATTTCATTTTTGGAAACAAAAACAATTTATGTTTTTCTCTTTTTTATTGACTTTTTTGTTTTATTTAATTTTCTTTTAATTATTAGCTTTTATTATTATAAAACGACTTTTAATTTAATTAAATTTTTAGAAATGTATTTAGCTTATTTTTTCTCTTTTTTAAATTTATTTCTCGCTTTTTTTAATTCGCCTTAAAATGCATATATTTTTTTTTAATTTGATATAATTTTTAGAAAAGTTATTGCCAAAAGACAAATAGAAGAAAGCTACGACCTCCCAGTTAGCAGATCTTTCAATTAGTCTTTCGAAAGACAGAAAAGAGATTTCAAGATACATACATAGTTCCCGGAATTGGCTGTGGTGAGTTAATGTTAGTTTTTACTTAATTTTTAATATAATGACAATTGTACTATAAAATATGTAAAGTCTCATTGCACTAATGAAAAATTAATCAATGAATCAATGAGTTGAAAAAGTTGCCAGAACTTCCTTGTTAACAGGCAGCAAAAAAACGAGCATCTAATTTGTTTCGGTTTACTGAATTTGTTTTCTTTTTAATATAAAAGAGATACTCGATATACGTAGCTAACGGTATTTTTTTGGAAAAATGCACAAATAGCATTAATATTTAGTTGGGTTGAGAATAATCATAGTTTCTCACGAACCAATTAAGAAGAATATATAGGATGATTCAGTATTGTTTCATGCGCTGTGTGGAAAGTGGCACCGTCCATGTCCTCTCATCAAGGAGATGAAAAGTTTATCATGATAAGGTTTACGGTTCAACGTATCAGCGTTGCCGGCATCATTTTCGAAGGAGTATGGTCCGATGACTCCGCCAGCCCAAAACCGACACCCAATAGTGACTCGTTATAGGCGCATAATTTTTTCTGCAAGGGTGCAGTCTTGCTCGTTGACGTATCCGTTAGATAAAAATGTGCTTTATCGCTCACTATGATTTTTTCGAAAAATCGGCATTAACGTTTTTATCACTTTTACGGGTTCTTCAACTGAGTATCGCTCCATGACTAAGTTTACCAAAGCCTGTAATTGTCTTAAAAAAATATACTTATGTAAAATATTAACGTATCACAAATAATTGCTTTCAAAGATCTGCATCACCCTTTTATCACCCTATATCATACCTCTCATACCGACGATACTCTTTATCGTTGCTAATTCTTCAAGCAGTTCTGTTAACATTTAAGGTACATCTTATTTTATGTAACACTCAAAAACTTATTCAACCTTTAAAAAATGTATGTATGTCCAGTTACAATTAGGGAGTTCACAAGGTGTTGCATACTGTCGCATTGTAGTATGTCGTAAACTTTGAAAGCTTATATAAATGTCTGGAGGACTTGAAACTACAATCAACTATTTTTTAACACTGTGAAAATTCATAAAATGACTTTTATGCTATCTTGCAACGATCTTTACATATTTTGAACCGTTTAAAGTTTACGACAACAGACAACACCTTGTGAACTCCCTAAATGACGCCTTGTGAATCACCCAATTGTAAAATGTTTTTTGTTTTTTTTTTCTGTACACTCAAGCGAGGATGATCGCATCTCGCCGAAATCTTCGAACCATTTGGTACCCATATACTGGACGCCAGAAAGAGGTTACGCTGGTGATTTGCCTAAAAACTTCTACCCACGTATGCCTGGTGGCACCGGAAGTCGTTTAGGTTTGACTGTTGTTTTGAACTCTTCTGCCTTGGAGTATTACTGCACAAAATCTAAAAGCATCGGATTTAAGGTAAGTCTTGAGTAGAAAATAAATTTCCCCAGTCCCGTAAAAAATTGTTCATTCAACATCCTCATAAGATTCTGGTACATAATCCCGCCGAGCTGCCAAGGGTTAGCAATTATGGTTTCCTAGTGACGGCCGGACGTGAAGCTCGTGTACCCATTGAGCCCATCTATGAGAACGCTGTGCCCTCAATACGCGCCATACACAAGGAGCGTCGTCGTTGCCTCTTCTCCGATGAGGGCGATTTAACCTATTACCGAACGTACTCGCGCAGGAATTGCGAAATTGAGTGCGAGGCGAAAATTTTAATTGACAAATGTGATTGTGTACTCTACTATTTGCCTCGCATTAATGGCTCAGCGCGCATTTGTGGGCCCAACGACAACGCGTGCACGAATGAGGTGCTGACGAAAATCGAATCGTTAGATAAGAAATTGACTTGCTCCAGTTGTTGGCCAGCATGCTTTGAATTGAGCTACAAAGCAATGGTCACTGCGACCACCATTACGCCGGGAAAATTCTTAACCTTTGATGACCTGCCGCTTGATCTATTCAGCGATGCCACCAACTACGCAGAGATATCTATAGTTAATTTTTATTATCTATCGCATATACTACGCACCACAACTAAGTCGGAAATGTTTGGATTTACAGATTTTGTTTGTACGTTTTTTCGAACTAAATTTAATTTTCTTGTTTTTTAAATGGTGCTAACAAAATTTTTCTTATTTCCTATGCATAGCTAGCACTGGTGGAATTTTGGGCCTATTTATGGGATTCAGCGTTTTCTCAATCATCGAAATTATTTATTACGTCACTTTACGTCCATACTGTGCTAGCCGCACCGTGGATGTGTCACGTCGTCGTCGCCGCCATAAGCACATGAAAGTAATTTTTTTTAGTACTTCTTTTTCGGCGTTGCGCATATTTCCTTGATTAATGAAATAATTCATCGTTTCAGTGGTTGCATAGCATTAAATGCAGAGTCCGACCGGGAAAATATGATGGCAGCTCAAGGTTCTGGCAGAATGATACGGAACAAACGAAGGCTATCAAGCATAAAAATTATCGAAATAATTTAAATCATATTTTACTGCATCATAAAAATAACCAACTTAATAATAATGATGATGGCGCACAACTGTATCCCTATTTGGAGTGAAGGCGAAATTACAAAAGGGCAAAAATATGGATGATCCATAATTAATTTAGAGCATAAAAATTTGTTTTTCCTAAGCACCCAAACAATGTATGCACTGATGTTTTGGTAAATGTTTGTTTGCCGTGTTGTAGTGGAAATGTTTTGCATAAGTAAATTTTGCTTAAGTAAGTAAACATAAAATAAATTGTTCTCACAGCTTTCTGCACCATAAAATAATTCACTTTGGATGTTTTTAAATTATGTGGTTATGATTACCTATATCAAAAGATTTATTTTTCTTGATTTTGAAACCATGACTGAATTGAGTTAGATAAAATTGATTAGGTTGGATTTATTATCTTAATAAGCTGCATATATATGTATGTATTTTGGAAAAAAGATCCACTAAGAATATTAATGGTTTCATCTTCATAATGTCTATGTATGGTTAAACATTTGACGCTCACATTTCTGTAAACTGTTTTGTCATCTGAGGTGATTTTTTTCAAAAATTTCTTTAAGAAACTATTTTGATCCATTTTTAGAGGTATTTCTAAATTAATTATTATTAAAAGCCTTATGATCCGATCTGGCTTATATTCGATAAATGTATTGGTATCGTAACGGGAAATATTTATGCGAAGAAATTTGCGCGCCAAGTGTCTCGGGAGTCGAACTATTCCTAAAAAAGGCTCATATTTGAGATTTATATACATATATTGGAAAGGATAATACTATTACAAAACAGAGACGCCGGGTGGTACTGGAGTCAAGTTATTACTAAAAATCCTCAAGTGAGAAAAAGTGCCGTGAATGTCGATTACATCTGCATCCTGTACGGCCGAGTATTTATGTCGATCTCCTACGAGTACCGATTGGCCCAATGGACGTGAATTGCCAATATTACTGTGGGTTAAAGCTTCATTCGAAGACACCAGGATTGAGTTGTCCAGGGGTCAATCTCAAATGACCCCCGTTAAATCAACCATTAGAACCATTGATCTCCTTAATAAGGCATTTAGGGTATTTCGACTGAAATAAGTCTATTGCATATTGGATTTCTGTAGAGCAACGATACTCATCCACCTACTTTACTATACAGTTTCAAGGAGAGATTCACAAAAGAACCGGATCATTGTTGCTGCCAGGGACTGAAGAGAAAAAGTTCTTTCATTGTGCGATTAATCGAGCTGTGCAATGCCAATGAATTTCAGAACTTCATGGATATACACTTTGGTTAGGTTATTCAAGACGGCAATGTAAATATGCCTTCTGACAACCACCAAACCGTAATCGTGAACGTGAATTGTTGGGGAAAATGTTGCACCAAAGTGTTTTACAGTTCGCCGGGTCTGCTAGTTTATATGTATAAAATTTTTTAAACAAAATAATACGAGTATTCCTTTTTTTCCATTTAGAAAAATCGTACGGTGTGAGAGTTTAGCATTTAAAATTTTGTTTGAACCACCCCAATGGACTGAATTATGTTAGTTTAGTGAATCATTTAAGTAGTTTTGTTCACACAATTAATTGGTTTCTTTATATGGAAATAGTAAAAAAACTACCACCCAAAATACATACATGAACTTAATTAAATTGTAATTTAAATTACTACAATCGCCAATTAATTTCTGAGTACAGAAAAAAATATACGAAAGTTTTGCGTTTTACGCATCAAAAATTTATCAAAAGTAAAATTTATTAATGAATAATTACCTGGTATTTTTGGGTGTGCTATTTACTGTAGACGAAAATAAACTTAGGGGACTCAAAATAATGACATTGATGCTATTTTTGGAAAGTTTTTAATAAACGTTTTATAGAAAATTAAGAAAATTAGTCATATTTTGTCCCACTTTCGTGTTCAAGGTACCATAGGAAACGTTGGTACTTGCTCCCATTTTAAGTCACATTTAATTATTACTGAAGCAACTCAGTGAGAGCGAAGAAAAAAATGTTTATTGGTCCAAAAAGTAGTGGGTAGGTACTGTGGGTAATGGTACATCAGTCGGAGACCGCAAAAAACTCCGGAAGCATTGTCTGGAGGATGCGCCAGACTACGCCGAGTATGCTTTGAAGTGCCTACAATGAGGCGATTTAAAAAAAAACGTTCAATTGATGCTGGTTGCATTTTTTGAAAATGAAACGAAAAAGCAGACAGTTTCTAACTTGTTTGCCAAAGCCACTTCTAAATCTTCAAGGTAAACTTTGACTAGATTTCCTGCTTTTAGTTAAATTTCACCGGGTTCCATGGATGTCAGATTAATAAAAAATCCAAATCCATTCGCAAGCAGATATTCTGTTAGTCAATGATGAGATCAATTGGTCCAAGACTGGAAGATAAGCAATCACTCGAGATTTTCCCGTGATGATTGTTCTAGAGTAGGCTGTTTTCCATAATCGAGCTTTTTTTTATTCGTCCTGGGTTTATTCTTGAATAACGCGTTGTTTTCAATTTTGCACGTACACTCTGCTGGCTTCACCTTACAATCGGATTCGGATATATTTCAAGGTCTTCATATAACCAATGCTTAAACAAAGTTCAAATCATTCATTTGCTGCTAATTCTGGAGTCATCCTACACGAATTGAACATTTTTAATGGATCCTTTTTGTATAGCGCTTCATTCATCAGCTTTTTCTTTAAGGTTGTGAGAGGTGACGAATCTATTTAAAAACTACTTAGATACATATCATTCCGATATAATACATTACCCTGCATTGTTGGCATATACTGGCTGTACATAAGTATGTACATATGTCTGGGAGTATAAATGTATGTATATCTACATATAATGGTATACCATATACATATGTATATGTACATAAATACAAAATTTTGCAACCATATTGTTCCATTTTGGTCACAGCGTTGGCCATGGCTTTCAAAACAATGCACCAGTGATATTATCGCCTGTCAAATCGAAATTGACACCCAATTAGTGAGTATGCCATAGTAATAGTTACGCAGCTTTGATTAGAAAGTTTTCCACTCTGTATGAGCATACATATGTACATACATACATCAGCGCTTAAGGTGAAGGGAAAGGCCGCACAAAAGCTCAAACGCTAAGGAATCCAAAGTGGTTAGCAAACAGCTTGAATACTTGCTATATGCATGCATGTACATACACTAGTTTATATATAAATGAAAATACATATGTATGTACGGGTAAACTGCATGTACATTAGGGTGGCCCAACTTTTTTACCAGCCACCATCCAGAGTTGAAGAATATCGAAAAGAAGGAGAGCCGTTTTTTTATACCCGAGCGCACTTGTGCACAAGGGTATAATACCTTTGTTCACATAACTGTCCGTCCGTCTGTGCAGACGATAACTCGAGTAAAAATTGAGATATCTTAACGAAACTTGGTACGTGCACTTCTTTGGGGAGTAGGACGGATGGTATTGAAAATGGGAAAAATCGGACAATAACGACGCCCACATCCCATATAACGGTAATTTAAAGAAATACGAAATCTTTGATAAATCAGTATTTATATAGCGAAAAATACGTTTGTGATAAAATTTTGGAAAATGGAAAGAAATGACTTATAACTACATATATAAATTTATCTCATTAAGTCTAAATGAGGGGTAAACCCTTAGCATGTACGGTAGTTTTCGTAAAGGTAAAAACTACTCCGCCCGAACTTAGATTTTTGTACTTGCCGGTTAATATTTAACCGTGTCGACGGTGCTTTGAAATTTTCCATATATATATTAATGATAAAAATAGAAAACATTTTTTTTAGATCCGTTTTATTTTTAATCCGCTTCAGAATTCTTAAAAACAAAATTACGATGCATATTTATTCAATTTCAAAATTTTACTAACAACTTTTTCAAAACCGCTAATGTTGGACCGTGTTCTTCTTCTCGTACCAATCGAAAATCGTCAAATTTTCCTATCACTTTCTATACAAAAATTTAAAATTTTCCATTCGTACGAAAACAAGAAGTACGCCTCCTTATATAATGTTTTACAAGTATCTTATGTGTCCGTAAGCAAATCACACACATTAGAAAAAAAAGTTATTAAAATTTAAGTGTGCGTCATAATTTTATTTCTTTTATATTTCTTATTCAAAAAATATATATACATATATTTATTTTCAACGATGCTATAGCAATTTTGCGAAAAAACCGCAAAAGCTGCACCGTTAAATATTATTATTGATTTTCCGGTGGTATTTTTTTGACCACCCGAATGTATGCACACAATTACATATGTTAAAATGTACCTATATTCGGTTAATCTGTCATATTTAATGTATGTACATATGCATGTATGCCATTGTGACCTTATCGAATCGGCGAAATCTCTCTGAAAATAGCCGCCACTTATGTATGTATTTATTGTATGCTCATCACGTGCGCCATTAGCCTTAAATGTAGAATTGTGGAAATAGTAATGAGCTAGCAACCTAATATTTCATAAAAAGTTTTCAATTATTATTTACATATGTTTAAAATGGTTTATTAGATCTTTTCACTAAATTTACGAGTTCATAAATATGTTCGAAGGTTATTCTGATTATGAACGTTATCGCTCTAGTTATGCATTCTAGGCAACGTCTCTATTTTTCCCCAAAAATCTACATCGACTACTGTGGTTCTGACGGCCTCAAATCCGGCGAATATTTATCATAATCGTAAGTTGAATTGCCACCAAAATCCTTTGCCAGAACGTTCAAAGTAAAAGTATTTAGGTCTGTTTCCATTGTTTCATGGTAGAAAATTGTTCGTCATTTCAATGCCTAGTGGAAATTCGGCGTTAGCGAATTTTCTTTCGTAAATCATTTTTTCAGTTTCTTTATTTTTGTAATTTACTCAAATATCTAAGCATACGTATTTTCGGCTGCTATTATTTTAGGCTCTAGCATAAGAGGATGGTTTATTCATTTGTGCATACATACATACATACGTACATATGTGCATGATATGTAACTAAGTAATTGCCTGCAAGTACTGACGAGCACACACTTTTCCTCAATTCTCGGCAGGTAGGCTGCTATTTTAAATGTAAACAAAAATATACTCATACGCATTTAAAAATCGTGTAGCTAAACGCTGAAGAAATTCCGTTTATATTTGCTTTTGTCTACCACCTGACGCCAAGAGATTTGAGTTCATTGTTGCTGACCGGAAAGTTTCGTTTAATTGTATAAAGGGTAGCAATAGGCCGTTATTTTCTGGGCAATATTTTGCATATTGACTGCTGAATTATAAATCCGTATAAGTACTTACATACATACACATATGCATACATATGCCTGCAAGTATGTATGTATGCATGCGTATTCTTATATGCCAATTTGCTGGAATTTAATTTATGTTAGCTTTTATGGTAACATAAAATGATCCAGAATTTTCTTGCCACGAATATATATGTACATTAGACCGCAACACCTTACAAGCAAACAAAAAAAAAAGTTGGTTCACCTTAGGTACACCCCTGAGTTTAAAGTATTTTTGTAAGGCAAATAAAAAAATTTAATTTTTTTGCTGAACCTAGGGAAACCTTCGGTGACACCTTAATTTGTTAATATTGTTTTTGTTTTTTTTGTTTTTTTTTTAATACTCGTAGTTATACTAGACTAATCAAAATACTACCTGAGTACAAGTTTAAAAATTTGTGGCGAGCTTTAATTTATCCACATTAAGGTGACACTTTTACGCGGTAGGAATTGAGATCTGCTGGATACGTACTAGAATGGGGTACCTAAGGTCCATGAACTTTGGAACAAAAATATGTTCTCCTTGAGACAAAAATATCGTATATCATACTTTAAGATCCTAAATACCAAAAATATTACGCAAAATTTAATTATTTATTTAATTTAATTTTTTGTTACGTTTGGCGAATTTTTTTTCTTTTGGCAAAAATACTTTAGACTCAGTGGTGTACTACGGCAACCTTTTTTTCTGGTACAATCTAATGTACATACATGGGCATGTGTAGAAGAATTTACTTTGGTGTAAAAATTTACACCTTGAAAAAGCCATGAATTTTGCTAATAAAATATATTTTTACACTGCATATTTCTTACTTTTCCTTGAAATATTTTATGATCCCGAAAATGGTTTTAATGGCTTTTATTGAAAACTAGTTCGTTGCACTAGTAAAAACAAATTATATTCGAATTAGAAATCATACGAGTAAAACATAATATGTGCTATTAAAATTTCTTAGAATTCTTGTGCAATTTTCATACAAAATATCGATGTAGTATAGTAAAACTTCTTCTAGTATTTGTTTGGTGCTGCAACCCCTTAAGCGATTTGGTCGAGTCCAATAAATCAGACCAGTGATTTATTTTCTGTGCAAACTGTTACCAACTGGGAGTGTGCCGAAAAAGAAAGTCTCGTAGGTTTCCTCCCAACAGCACACAAAACCTGCGGTCCGTCTCTTTTATTCAAATGCAGAGTCACTTCAGGTAGCTTGTAAGAGATCTACGACCCTGCCGGATAAGTTCAAGGAGACTTTCACTGTTTCTTCTGGAAGGAGTTTTGAATTTTTTTTGGTTGTCTCATTCCCTTTGCCTTCCGCCAGTGGCCAGAAATGTGAGATTCTTCTCAGCTCCTAAGAAGTTCGGCAGTGTAGTCTTCAGATGTGCCGTAGAAATACTCTCGAATTTGGCCTCTACGCTTTGCGAAACAGTCAGCAATTAAGTTGCCTTCAAAATAATATATTGGTCATAGTCTATTATATTGTGTAAAATCCAAGCCGGTGGCAACTTGTCATTCATTATAGATATGTAGCTTCCAACATCCACATGCTCTATTTAATAAAGTAATTTTTTTAATTTAATTTAATATAAATTTTTTAGTTAAGAGGATCTTTTGGAAATTAAATAATTAAATTACTTGCTTTTAATTAAATTATTTGATCACTATGGCTGGATAGATATTGGAAAGACCCAAACAAGTGTATGTGACCAGTGAGATAAAGAAGAAAGAAACAAAGGAAGACATCAAACTGTGCCATAAATTCCTCGTTTGTCACAACAATCAAATTGTCTTATTCAACTGACAGCGCAGCACAAGAATGTTTGACATGCCAGTATGTCCATACATACATACATACGTACCACATATGTTCATACATATATAATATTATACATATATATGCTAAATACACATTTGCTTAGTACACGCACTTGTGTACAGATTGAAGTGAAGAATCAGTTGGGTACGCAAAGGGCAATTTGATACGCCATTAAATAAGACCACTTGTGCGAATGTCAAATAGGTCGTCAATTGTGTATACTAAGCCATAAACAAATATACATACACACATAAACATACACATGTAACACATGTAGACATTTTTACTCATGCATGAACCATCGTTTGTACCAAAGTATGTATGTACATATTATGTAGTGTGTAAATTTGTAGATGTTCTGCAACTTGAACCGCTTAAGTACCCTGTGGGGAAAAGGTCTAGTTCTTCTAGTACATTTAGAACCACTACTAGTTCGCGATAAATCTCTTTTGCATGCAAGCAACTGGCGAATTTAACACGGCGATGTCATAGGAATTGGAAATTGTCCCCCGCTGCATTACCTTTTCTATAGTTCCGAACCAGCCCTAAATTCGACATATGGGATCTAGTTCGCTTTGCACCCCATTTTCTATAGTACAGAACCAGTTGTAAACGAAAAAAGTAACAAGATGTTTTCTTTTTGGGTTACCATGGTAGCAATTTTTAATTATTTGCAGAGAAATGTATTTTCAATCTCAAATCAAATTTGTTTGAATGAATGTAAATTAAATTTTTCATTTTAAAACACGTTTACATACCTTTGGCTGTAGCTGAATTTGCAGAGGTGCTGACTGTTATTGATTATATTCCAGAAGCTCCCAAAATGTTAAGATGTTAACACAAATTTTAGTTTTGTATTACCAAACTATGAAAAAGCATCTGCGACGTGCAGACTGAAAGCGTAGTTGAACGAAAACCCCGCCAAGCAAAAATCTATTTAAAGTAAACAAGCCCCCGCTGCATCCCTTTTTCAGTAGTTTCGAGTTAGTCCAAAATTCGCCAGATTAGATCTAGTTCGTTCTGCGTCCCTTTTTCTATAGTTTTGAACCAGTTCTAAATTCGTCATTTTAGATACAGATTTCTAAAATTGTTTTTTAAAAGTACCACATATCGCTGCTTTTGAACTGGTGGCGATCTAGTTACTATCGGACTGGCTCGTTTTTGCCGATAAAGATCTAGTACGGAACTACAAATTTGGTTCACCAGTTCGGGGTTTCCCTACAGGGTATGCCCGCATAGCTCTTCGCTCGTCCAGTTGCGCCAACTTGGCAATTAAAGTGCGTAGGCTACAATTCAATCGACAACACTTCATAAGAACAATAGGGGGGATATGTATGTATATTAGCACGAAAATCCAAAGAAAAAAAACCCTACAAAAAATTCGAACGTCAAGTGGAATAGTGTGTAAATGGAATAGTGAATTTTCATGGCATAGATTGTGGCAGGAAATGTGCGTGCAGCAGCCAGCATCAGCAGCGGATAGTATAAAAGATCGACGCCATATGGAAAATCTCACATGACGCCTTGGCACAAACGAGCTCATTCAAGTGATACGATAGCGCGAAAAAAACAAAAAATTCCGTACCGAAAATCAACAAAAGAAACAATAAAAAAAGAAAGACAGAGAAACAAATCAAATACGAGTACCATAGTTGTAGCAAAAATCAACAAACCAACAGAAGGAATGCGCCTAAAAGCCGCAAAAAGCATTTGAAAACAAATCTTCGTATATTTATGTATGTATGTATGCATTAGGGATGTTTCGAATGTGAATTTTCCGTCATGCGAATATGCGAATGCGAATGCTAGGTAATCGTTTTATAAATTATTAGAACATTGAACCAGTGCTTAACCTTTACAGTATCTTAATCTAGTAGTCAAAATTCAAAAGGGGCATTTCGGAAAAAGTACAAAAGTGGTTTTGCCTGTAAAATACTAAACGTTGAGTGAAACAACCTTTAACATAAGTATGTATATATGTATGTGTGTAACGCTGGGATTGTGTGCTTTATGGTCGTTAACAGCTCGCTCTGTCCATGTACAAATTCGCATTCGCAAAATATTTATATCACTTGATGCGAATGCGAATGTCGATTCGAATGTGTAAAATGATGCGAATTATTCTCATATCGAATACGAATGAAAATATTCGCAACATCCCTGGTATGCATAGACATCTTTTTGTACATAGGTTGTCGATTGTTCGATAGGCCCGAAACTTTGGTTTGGAGGGGGTGGATTCTAATAGAAAAAAAAAAATTGCGTGTAGATCACACGCGCGTAAGCTGTCTAATAAGGCTAGACATACGGAGTTTGGTGGGTTTACTTAGTTGGTCTAACTAAATATAGTACGGAGATCAGGAACGGAGGTCAGAAAACGTTTAGGAATCTTCTGTAAAGAAATGTCTACTACCTCTACAGACGTAAGACTACCACAAAGCTCTGGCAAGAAGAACGGTAGAAACTAGATTAGCAGTTAAACTGTCTCCATGTGACATGTGTTATACAAGTAACAAAGAGGAAAATCAAAGCTTTTTCGATTTGTTTTTTTTTATTAAATAAAATTTAATTAATGAGGAGCGGACCATCTGGTCAGACTGGCTGCTGCCTCGACCTCTATGAGACTGGAGCCCTTAGAAACGAAAACACCAAGCTACGGGAACAGTGTTGGCGTAATACCAGAGGACTTCATCAATCTAAAAGCTTACTACGAGGGTACAATCTAAAAAGATGCAAATTAATCATAGGCCTCCCTAAGGAGAAGCTAAGGATCATTACAGGTTACAGGTATTTTGACGGGTCACTGCAGTTTAAGAGGGCACTTGCACAATTTAGGAATTTGGGAATTTTCACCGTTACAGAGTGGTGTTGTTTGGAAAGTTGTTATCGAAAAATTTCTAGACAACACCACTCTGTGACTGCCAAATGTGCAAATCAGGTTATCCCTGCTTTGGAACAGGATTTTGATTCGCACCTTAAAAACGTGTGTATGCTAAACATTGTAAAAGTCCCACGACGCCTTAATATATTGGCCAGTTTTCTCATAAATCATAAACATATACCACTTTTATCTTCACATATCTATGAACATACAGACATACATTTCTCCATCACTTTCATTAGCTGCTGTTTACGCATACATGGCTGTGCGATATTTTCCGGGTAACCATTGCGTATGTGTAACATATCGTGGTATGAGGTTCAAAGTAACGAACGATACACAATCAATAAATTTATTTTAGCGGCATATTCCGAACAGTGAGCGAAAACGAGCAAAAATTGCAACAACAAAAAAATAAAGAAAAAATACACAAAATTCTATCCATACATACAACCTAAACAAACAAACAAACAAATAAACAGCGCTAAGGTGCGATGAGCAACGCCAGCACCAGCAACGTCACAATCCATCGCCAAAGCAAACGTGAGATGGAGCGCGTTAAAGGTATGTATTTATCGAACAAATTCCAACGGCTACTGAGCAACAATTGCCAATGGTGAGCTTTTGAAAAAGCGGGACTATGTAGTCGCAAAAAAAAAAGAAGAAAATCGCCAATGTAGGAAAAAGTGTATAAACCTAAATAAGCAAATGTATACATGTGTACGTGAATACTTATGTACTTTTGTGTGTATTGCATACATTCATATGTATGCAAATTAGGGTGGTTCAAAAATGCATGGAAAAAAGTAATGTCGGGATTAATTGCCATGACTCCCTAGGACTGCTATATATCGAAAAAATATGCCCCGGGGTTTTATCTTATTTCGAAATCAATAACTATTTTGAGATCCCTCAAAGCGCTCAAAGTTTTCCATGTATGTATTTCATATCGTCACCCTTATCCCAAAGGCATGGATGTGCAAATTTATCAGTTTTGAGTTATTGGGTTGAGTTGATTAACCTTTGGATGTTCTACATTATACCAAAACTCAGAATACCAAGCGTACATAAAAAACACATATTTATTTTGCAATTTCAATTGCATAAATGTAGAGTTAATACTCGTAACAAAAATCAAACTTGATTTCCTAAAATTTTCATTTTTACACATTTATGCTTCTGACATACGGGCAACGATATGATAAAAAACAACATTTTTCATGGAAATGGTATAGAATTCTTGAAAATCAATATTTTTCGAACAGAAGACTTTGTTTCTCTTCAGGATACTTCCAATAGTAATACCCAATTGTTTATTTTAAAATTTTTTAATACTATCGATTTTTTATGGGTGCCATCATTGCATTTTTTGGGGGTTTTTGGCGGACCTATAAAATATATGTAGTTACTATAGAAAAATGGTTAAATAAATTACACCAGTCAACACGATTTTTGTGTCTGACTTCTACATGTTAAATTTTAGTTTCTCCTACGCTAAAAATAAGAGGAAAATTATTTTTTTGATCAAAGTTAGCTTTTGTAAAAACCAGAGCAATTTTTCTGGAAAAATTACTACTTTTTATATTACGATTAGAAAAGTTTTAGCTAGATAACAAAGTTTTTTTTATTTAAGACTTGTGATAAACAATAACATATAAATGTAAAATAATAAGAAATTATGTCTAAAAGTGAATACTTAAATTAGACACAAGCAAATTTTAAGAACTAAAAGTGAAAATTCAAGTGTTTTTTAATGTTTGGAATGAGAACCTAAGCATGAGAACAGAAACCCAAAGAAAACAAAATTTTTGTTGACCGGTGTAATTGGGTATTATTATTGGAAGTCGCCTAAAGATAAATATATAGTTTTTTTTCGAACGAAGAATATCGATTTTAAAAAATTATATTCCACTGCTGCGAAAAATACATGGACAACTAACTTTGAGTGCTTTGAGCGACCTCTAAATATTTTTTGAGTTCAAAATAAAAAAACAAGGGAATACATTTTTGGTTTGAAACAATTCTAGCTGGTGAGAATATCTAAATTCCTGATTTATATGCATTTTTATGCACCACCCTAATGCACATACGTGAATTTGTAAACATTTCTTGCTCACCGTCAGATTGATCTTTTACGAGCACATATCCCAACCTGTATGCTGGAGCTGTTTTTTGTTTTTTTTTTTTTTTTTGTTTCTGCCTGTTGCTTATTCTAGACGCCCGAGTTGTTGCTACATTTTTTGGGGCTTTGC
>NW_023461428.1:0-26010 GCF_013731165.1 Rhagoletis pomonella
ACAAATGTCGAGAATGGCCGAAATGTACATTTTTACAACTTTTTTTTCCCCAAAAGGTATTCAAAAGAGTATAAAATGCTCCACGGACTCTGCAAAACAAAAGCGGATACTATAATGGAGGATACTATTTACGGCTGGAATTCATTTGGCGGTTTACTTTTCAACGTAAGATATTTAACGAAGAAGGATAATCACAATAATAAATATGTGAATGTATAATTATAATAATTCTATATGTAAAATTTATTTTTAGGTATCTCAATCCTGTGACCGAATGTTGCTTCAGTGCACTTTCGGTGGTTATAAATTCAATTGCTCGCAAATATTTCGTCAAGTTCTAAGGGATGAGGGGATCTGTTGCACTTTCAATAGTCTGGATCCTGTCTTTCAATTTGTCAATGGGTCAGTTTGTTTTGAAGAACTTTACAAGATTATATGTACGCTGTACATATGTATTTATAATTATTTCATTTACATTTTCCATTTATTTATTGACACAGCTCAAAAGCATTTGGCTTTAACGTAAAATATCCGCCTGAATTTAAACCAGTGGCTTGGAGTTTGGAAAAGGGCTATCAGCAGCCTTTACCCAAATATTATTATCCCATGAGGGCGGTTGGTATTGGCCAATCACTCGGATTAAATATAATTTTAAATGTAGAAAGCGATGAGTATTATTGCTCGTCAGGAAATAGTATTGGCTTCAAAATAGCCGTACATGATCCTCACGAAGAGCCAACCGTACACGAAACGGGTGTATTGCTATCGGCTGGTTTTGAAACTGTAGTACGAATTACGCCTCGTAAATTAATTTCAGCAGACAAATTGCGTCAGTTGGATGTGAAAAGAAGGAATTGCATATTTGAAAATGAGTACAACTTAACATTCTTTGCACATTATACCGCTGATAATTGTATATACGAGTGTATAGTGGAAAATATGCGATCGCGTTGCGGTTGTGAGCCTTTCTATTTGACTTCATACAATTCGAAACTGGCAATTTGCACCCAAAAACATAGCGATTGTTTCGTAAATATTAAAGCAAGTGGAACTTGTGATAAATGTTGGCCCAACTGCGTTCGGAAGCGATACAGTACGAGTACATATTCGGCTAAGCTCGAAGATACTGGAATAGATATAAATAGTCCAATACTTAGTAACATGAGTATTGCTTATGTGCAGGATAATATTGCTATTGCGAAATTTTACTTTAAACAAGGTGTGTATGAGTGCACGAAGCAGGCGCCTTACTTCGGTTCGATTGATGTACTGTGTAAGTAGAAAGTATTCTTATGTATTTTTTTTACGTATGCAGTTTTATAGCCCATTAAATTTTAGTCGAATAATGTGCAAATTTCAAATCTCTAAAAAATCGCCTTGGTTTTTGAGAATTTTTTTTTTCGGACTGCCCTACGCATTTTTTCCATATAAAAAAATTTCAGATTTTTTATTTTTTTTTAATGAGAAAAAAAACAAATGCGTGGGACAGCATTCTCAAAAATCAATGCGAAAAAAGTTGAAACGACTAAAGAGCAGAACCCTCCTCACACATGGGCCAAGAATAGTAGCGGGAAATTCGTGACGTCTCAGCTTGCTTAATTTTTTGGCAACAATATAACAAGAAGTTTTGGATTTTTTTTATCGAAAAACCTTCCAGAAGATCCAAAAAAGTACTTTTTGCAGAATTGAAATCGGTTCAGCCGTCAGTACACGTGGTTCAAAGTTATGCCGTAACATACATGAAATAAAAGCTTGTAAAAATATCTATTCCGAAGAATTGATAAACTACCTACTTTTTTGAAGTCGGTTAAAAATAGAATAAGTTCCCAAAAATTAAATGAAATAAAATTCAAAATTTAAAGAAAATTAAATTAAAATGGGAAAAAATTTAATAATTTTCGTTGTTAGTGTTTCCGACAGGGAAGGAGTATTTGTATTTCGGAACGATTTTCCGTTATCCCTTGTCAAATTTGGTGTGGACACAAACCGGTTTCGGCGTTGTGCCATCTGCAGTGTAATTTTTCGTACGAAAAATATAAATAAAAGTAAAAAAAATTTATACGTTTATAAAAATTAAATGAAAGTAAGTTCTTTTTCTTTTTAAAGCAATAAAATCAAAGAATTGAAAAAATTTAATTTAAAAAAATACATCAAATAAGTTTCCAAAAATGAAATCAAGTTAAAAAAAATTTAAGGAAAACATTTAAAATTGCGTTTAAGGAATAGAACAGGTAATCAATTCCTTTGCTGTGGACTGAAGGAAGATGCGTTCTATATAAGGCAAATTTGAAGTGCGAAATTGAAATAAAATCACTTATCAAAATGTATCAAAAGTATGTAGATACTAAGTTATTTATGTATAAATATAAACATATGTAAAAGCACATATTTACTTCTCAAGCCAAGATTGAGTACTTACACCAATCCCTTTTATATTTTTCCAGCCAGCATTGGTGGTCTCATATCCATTTTCTTCGGCTTCAGTTTCATTTCGTTGGCCGAATTCATCTATTACATCTGCATGCGCCCGTTGCGTTCGATGATTTCAGAGAAACGTTCGGAAAAGGAAGTTTTTTTGCGCAAACCATGTCTACGATTAGCTAATCGACCCAAAACACGTTTTGTGAATCCTTACAAGCAACCGTCGTACAAATTAAAAACACAGAAGAGCCTCGCTTTACCACGAAAAGTGTGGCACATCAATGCTGGCAACCTTAGTTTGCCAAATCCAAATGGAGAACAAATGCAGTAGAAAGAAACCAAATCTAAATTTATCAATAATTACTTAGCAGCACTAATCACATAGCTTGTCCTTGAAATGAATATCCTTGCACTCGAATATGCTGAGTACTTAGCAAAGAGTGTACACAAAGCAACAGTAAATGTCAACTTATATTGATGATATCGCGTTTGTTTGTCAAATTCTAATATTTATCCTGTAAAATATTTAAGCCGAGCATGGCACTGCACAGAAGGAAGCGCGGAAGGAGGGTTACACAGGAGTTTCATCAAGTTTTAACAGTCATGGGTACGTATGTATGTACATACGTTCAGTCAAAATATACCAAGCCATATACTTAAATACGTATGGATGGGCATTAGGGTGATCCAAACTAACTATTTATTAAGACGAAAATTCTCCTATTTGAACCAATTTGTATTACAATTTTAAAAGGTGTCAGTGGGCAATTTCTTGTAGGACATTAAATTCTCAAAAAAGAATTGTCTTAGAGTCGATTGTATAGACTCAAAAATGTATATTCTTACAGGCATTGAAAGTCGAAAAAAGCAGAAATATGCAGTTTTAAGGCTTTATGATTGGAAACTTTCTTGCTAAATGAAGAAACTTACACTAAAATGATACAAAATAAGTAGAAAATTATTTCGAACTAGATTTGTCAGAGAAGAAAGAGTTTTAATCCATTTCTTAATTGGTATTGCATTTTTATGCATAAATTATTATTTTTGTGTTATTAATAAAATTCAGTTTACTCCAATTGTTTTTCGTCTTTCGTCAAAGTTCGATTATAATTTTACATCAACGCTATACCTTGTATAGCAATATCATAGCATACATATTTAATACACTTAATCGTCGCTAACCCAACAAAATTGAGAGAATTTAATGCTCTACAAGATTATGCCTAGAAACAAATTGCATCTCAAACGGTGCAATAGTTATAACATTTTTAATGAAAAAAAAAATGTTCATGTTATTTACATGGAAAATTTCAAATGCCCCAATGGAGAATTTTATTCTCTGTAAATAGGTCCTTTTAACACCGTAGATTCGTTAGGTTAGTTATTTTGGATCACCCTAATGTGCATACATATGTATGTATGAAAATTTACTATTCGAATCGCATGTTCGCAAACATTTTGCACACTTACTATAACTGATTTTGTATTTGCTCTCAGTCAACATGATTTTTGATGCCTCAACAGTTATTTAACTTTTTAATGCCTGACATACATACATACATACATACATATTTATGTACATACATACATACACTCATGGATATATGGTGTTTAAAATATAGCAACGCTAAAGCACTTAATTACATTTAGGAATTGGCAGCTTTTGACGCAACATGAAAATTTACGCAGAAGATCGCTTGGTCCAGTTGAAACCAAAATTCACTGCAGAAAAATCGAAACCTTTTGGTAATTTGTTAAAAAAGTGCCACTGGAAAATACATATGCTCTAAGCATTTAAATGTAATTTTTAGCTCGTCCAAAGGAAAAGAGCAGCGACTGCTCGAGCGAGGAAATTGAATTTGAACATCTCTGTTCTAAGCAGGCCGCAAAGAAGAGCCTAAAATATTATTTGCAAAATACAACATTGCATGGCTTAAAGTATATTGCCGAAGATAAAATAACATTGCCCGAAAGGTGAGTGTCTTTGTGTAGCAATATTTATGTGATCAGAAGCAATAACCGCCTAGGTCGACTTAAGAAAAAATTTAATTGTATATTCTGCAACTACTATTCCATGCGTTTGTGACACCTCCATCTTGCTAGCTAGGCTTTTTAAAAAGTTGTAGACGAAAATATTTTGGTATCGTCATAAGGTTAACTTTAAAATCCAAATGTTTAAAACGTTTTTTCTCGAATTCAGGTTTTTCGACTTAGGCGATTATTGCTTATTACAATAGATTTGCATTTAACTTTTTTGTATTAACCTAAGTACATATATAAGTAAAATATAGTCCACGATGCTTTTGGCAAATTTTTCTATAGTGGTGAAGTTTAGAAAATTTTAAGGAAATACTTTTCATTTGACCAATTCCAATACATACAAATGTTTATACAATTTTATATTTTCTACCCTAGAAAGGTACAAAAACTCGCCTACTTCGTACTTTAAGTACCGCATTACAAAAACGCTTTTAGACGAAATATGAGCTGGTAGCAGATAGGATTTCATATCATTGCTTTAAGATTTACATATCCGGATTTTTATTTGGCTTTTCGTTATTCGAGTTAGACTGGTTCGATTAAAGTTGTATTAAGCCGAATACAAAGCTCGCGACTCCTTACTTCTCTGTTTGAGAAGGGCTTTTGCAACAACGGCTTTCATTAACTGGTAAGGTATTGCCATACTTGGCCTAGTAGACGATCCTAAGACACTCGCTTTACCATGAATCCAAGGCCAGAATCGTAACATCCGTTCACGGATAGAAAACCACATGAAAGAAAATTACGCGACACGTCAGCCGTATAAGCCGAATGGGATTTAAGAAAAATGTGTTTTTACGTGACGAGTAATACGATATGGTATGTGACGATTCCAGCCTAGTTAGTTACCAAGAAAGCCACAGTATTTCGGAATCCACATCAATTGAAGGTTATTACATTCTGGCACGCTGTTTAGTACTGAAGAATTCTAACTTTTTCCAAGTCAGCTACCTTGAGCTAGCAATACTTACGATTGAAAAACTATTGCGCGACTCCAGACATCAGCTTGTCGCTTGTGGCCAAAAACAAAGGGTATTGTTTTGAAAATATTATAAGAACTGCAAAAAGTGGATGAATTTAATAGGAAATGATGTGCAATGTCTAATGAAGGGAGCTAATCCCAAACTTCGAGCTTTGGCGTACTCCAAAACCAAATAAGCAAATAAGTACTTAGATTAGCATTTGAAGGCTCATAGTTATACACTCTCAGAATACAATTTTTTTTTTGTTACTAGTCAATAAATTTGGACTTTGTACCAATTTTTTACCGATCAGTTTTTTTTTTCGTATACACACCTTACGTAGTTCGTTAACCAAACCACGAAAGTCACTGAAAAAATAGGCAGTGTTAACATTGTTTTCTTAAATGTTTATTTTTAAAGAAGCAGTCCATTATAAGGGGACGGCGGCTACAGGGATACCTTATAAGACGCTAAAACTTTTTCACTTCGCGGTGAACGAAATTTATTTTATACGGTACCAGAACGCGGAGTATTTATTGCGGAAGACTTTTCCAGGCCGTTTGATTTTTCAATTAAGGGATTTCTGTTGGCGCGAGATCGCCCGATCTGACGTCCCCTGAGTCTGAGTTTTCTGAGGTAAGACGTTTTCGAACTTCCTGCCGAGATAGGCCGACCTTCTACTCAGCAGGCAATATGCTACTAAAAGGGTAATAGGATTTGAATTTTTTTGACAGCAAAGAAAAATCGTATGATAGTTTTTGCGCCGCTCTGTACTTATATTCTTACAAGTGTCTCGATTGATGCCTCATTCGTTATTTCCACTGACTAATATTTTTAACGTTTTACTATTGTTCGTTCCAGAGCATTTTTCGGTTTTGCATTTATTGCTGTAATTATATTATCCTCTTACTTCATTTCTAACATCTACATGAAATGGTCCGTTACACCGATAATAATTTCGACAAGCGCCAAAGAAACGCTAGCTAGTGATGTTCCCTTTCCTGCTGTAACGATTTGTAATCTCAACCAGGCATCAAAGAGCAAAGTACAAGGCATTGCTGAGTAAGAATGCATTAATTCATAAAAAATATATAAATATTTGCTTATATATATATGTATGTATGTAGATATACCCTGCAAAAATTATGGGACTATTCTATAAAGAGAGTAGTGCATTAGCAAATAATGTGACTATAACCAGGGTTGCGAAAAAAAATACTTACCATCCACTTGAAAAAAAATCTACCAAATCTGGAATATATCTACCAATAACTTTTTTTAGTTAGTTTAACAAAATCTATACTTCTATTCCGATTTTTAGTTATTTCCAAAAAAAAAAATTAAATTTTTTATTAAGGAACTTTTTATTTAATTATGATATGGTATTTGAGATCATATTAAGGGCTTCGTGTCTCTCTCTCAAATCTCTCAAATTAATATATTAATCTCAAATTACGGCAATTGGATGGCTGACTGTACTGGGTACACGTATTGTACTTGAAAATTATTAAAACCTGAAATTGAGTACAATCATTTCTGAATACCGGTAAATTAAAATAGAACTTAGTACTTTTAAGCAACTATTCGACACTTTATAGTGAGTACATTGAATCAGTCCTGAGTACATGTGTCAAAGTGATGAATGGAATAGGGTATTTTTTTGTACTGAGTACTTTCGAGTTCTTCTAAGCATGATAAAAATATAGCAAGGTAGAACCGTTCTCTCAGTTTGTCGGCCATGATTTTTTTTGAAGTTTGCCTACATTTTAAAATCATATAAAAGTAAAAAGAAAAAAAATGAAACTGTTCAAAATTGTTGTTGCTTGAGATTGAAAATGAAAATGTGTGTGTGAATTTGTGAGTAAATTTAAAAATTAAATTGTTTGGAAACGTCAAGAATTTTAAAAGTAACTCTCAGCGGTTCTACCTTACTATATTTTTATCATGCTTCTAAGTTCGTAGCACTTTGAGTTCTTTTGTGAGTACTGAGTGCTTTGAAGTATCCAGTACCGATACTTTTGAAAATCGGATACAGACCATCCTTTTGAGAATCCAGTTCAGAGTACTTTCGGTTTTTACACTGCCCAACACTAATAAACATTAAGTGCTCCAGCTAGCTTAAAAAGAAAATAACAATTAAAAAAACTTCGGCTAAAGCTCGAATTTTTTACTCTGAATTTGGGTATACAGTTTTATAGCCCATGGAATTTTAGTATAACTAGCAATGTGCAAAAAAAAAGTTTTTTCTTAACAGCGGTCGTCCCTCGGCAGGCAATGGCAAACCTCCGAGTGTATTTTTTCCATGAAAAACAGCTTCTCATAAAAATACAATCGCCGTTCGGAATCGGCGTAAAACTGTAGGTCCCTCCGCTTTGTGTGACAACATCAAGGCGCACGCCACAAATCGGAGGAGAAGCTCGGCAAAACACTAACATATGTGTAAGCGCCAATCTATTATTATTATTAACAATGCGTATTTAAAAAATTCCGCTGCTTTTTTTTAAAATTGTGTGGTTTTTTATTTAACAATTGCCATTTTTCATATTAAGATAACCACGCAAAATAAAGCGGGAACGAAAAGTTTTATTGGTTTTCAAACCAAATACTTTAACAAAAATCTACCAAAATGAAAAGAAAATTACTATTTTAGCAACCCAAATTTTTTCTACCAATTTTTGGTAATAATTTAAGCACATTTTGAGAGAAACATATTTAGTTGACGTAACTAAACTCTTTTCTCAGTGTATTAGGGTCGTTCTTAAAAAACATGACCAATTGGTGTCCCCAGACTTTACTATTTTATATTTTGTTTCTTCAAAAAGAAAATAGAAAAATATCTGCATTTTTATAAATTATTATCGATTCTACGTAACTATATTATAAAAAAAAAATAATTAATTATCTGAAAATAACTTAAAAAATATTTTCAATGTCAAAGGTTTAGCAAAAACCTGTGTCCCGAGCCAATTTATAAAAATTTAATAGTTATTTTCAGTTGAAATAAAATTGAAAAAAAATAATATTTACAATTTTTGTTATTCAGTTTGTGTATATTAATACCATATATAGAACAGAATGATGAAAAATAATTTTTTTGTATAATTTTTATGAAGAAAATTTGTGTCCCCAGGTTTTGGTCCCCTCTGTTACGTCCACTCATTTTATTGAAAAATGTTTGTTAAACGTTATGACGCGTATATTTCTCTTATGCTTCTCCATCATAACTTAGCTAAAATCAACAAAATGTGTTTTGAACTGTTCAGTCTTGTTTAGTGCGTTGTTGAGTAAGGAACCCAATTGTATGCCGGGTACGTACCCTTATTCAGTGTCAACTCTGTTACTGTTGAAAAACGGTGAGTAAAGTGATTTTTTATTTATTTTATAATTTTTTTATAAATATTTTATGTACATTAATTAAGTGGACAAATAAATTCTCCAAAATTCGAATAAAAAGCTAAAATATGGTATTTTTGAGTTAATTTGTCCCCTCTGTTACCGGTCCACTCTGTGACTTATTAACTCCAAAAACTCCAAAAATTAAAAAAAATACTGCTGGTTATGGATTCCTATTATTGATACCATCCGTAACCACATGAGGCCAATTATAAACATATTTGGCCAACTTAATTTTTAAAAATTACAAAATTCAGAATGGTCATGTTTTTTAAGAACGACCCATTAGCTTAAGAAATATTAAGTTGGTATAGAAAACACAGAAATTGTCAAGCAGGCCCGAGTTGTACGGTTCGAACTTTTATGATTTTATTGTATTAAATAAAAAAAAAACCTACTATCGCTCTTCTTGTAGCGATTTCTTGTAGTTATCTCTTCGTAATACACGCTCGAACAAACGAGAACACTTCATTCCATATAAAAGGCCAAAAGTAGAATTAGTCGCAAGCTCCTTTGTGGTTTAGTCGCCTTTTTTGCAGGGTATCCAATGTAAATACTGTAATGACAAACATTTACATACGTACTTGTGTAGAAAAAATTTAAATTATTCACTGCTAATGAGTCTTTGCGGACAGAACGAGAGGGGCGAATGGTATAATGTACGCGGTACTTGGAGAAATTTCAAGGCCATACTGAACGCGGTAATTCGAAATGAAAGTTCGTTGGTCTCGTTTCTATTCTTCATAATTTGTAGGTTGCTCAACCGTGCGAAGAAATGCTCTTGTACTGCAGCTTCGGCGCAAAACGGGAAAATTGTTCGGCCATCTTTAATTCGGCATTAACCGATGATGGACTGTGTTGCACTTTTAATGCTTTGGATCCATATTTTATGCTGCGTAATTATAGGTAAGTGAAAGCTAAAAAGGTAACATTTGATTACATTGAACCCACTAAATAATAGCAAGCGCCTCTGCACACTCAGCTTCAGCCGGGTTTAGGTTCAGATAGAATAAAAAAAATTTACCTTTTGCAAATTCGAAAAGATGCCAGAAATAAAAATTGTTTCGGAAAAACGCACGGAAGCCAAACTAACAGTTTCATTGCTTTACCGCAAATAAACATTATTTTAAGCTTTTGAAACCAAAAAGTTACAAAGTAGGGGATGCTTAAGGTATGCCACGCGCCGTAATGCGGTAAAGTCTTAAATTTGTCAACGTAAAATAACGTTTAACATGTTCTTAGGACATTTGCAGACACATTAAAATATTTGGAAACTATTATTTTATACAGCAAAATTTTACAACTTTAAGACATTGCACTATAGGATAATTGGTAAATTTGTTTGGCAAAAATTAATTATGGCCAAACAAGTAGATAATTTAAAAAAAAAACAGTTCGTAAATTTTTCCAAACAAAAAAAAAACTTAAACCTTGACGTCCAAAATGGTCTAAAGTGATCAATATTTTATTTGTGGTTTTATAGAAAAAGTTTGAATGCAGTTTTTTCTAAATATTTTTTATTAAATTATTGGTGGAAATTGGTTTTGACAGAAAGCACTTGAGCATGTTCCAAATGGAGATGTACATACATATATCATTTTATTATTCGCGCTACTACAAAGAGCAAAGCACTGGCGAGCCATTCCAGAGACCCGAGACCTAAAAAGCGGAATTTGTTTCGTATTCTTTAACTCATTAATTTTGTCTTTTTATTTTTAGTAAAATTTTAAGATTTTGTTGTTATAAAAAGATATAAAAAGATTTATATTTAATTTTTAGAAACTTGTATTTTGTGTTTTTTCTTTTTAGATATATTTAGTTTTTCTTTTATAATTTATGTTTCTTTAAGTTTTTAGATTTTATTTGTTTAAACAGATTTTTTTTTTTAAATTTAAAATAATTTGTAGAAAAAGTTTTTTCGGTTTTTTAATATAATTTTTTCTGTTTTCAATCGATTTTTAGGTTATATTGTCATAAACATACATTTTTAAATTTCACTAATTTTTAGAAACTTAAGTATATTTTTTTAATTAGTTATTTAAATTTTTTTCTAATTTCATTTTCTCGAAATTTAAAATTTTTTTTTTTAAAAGGAAGATATTTTTTCACTTAATTTCATTTTTGGAAACAAAAACAATTTATGTTTTTCTCTTTTTTATTGACTTTTTTGTTTTATTTAATTTTCTTTTAATTATTAGCTTTTATTATTATAAAACGACTTTTAATTTAATTAAATTTTTAGAAATGTATTTAGCTTATTTTTTCTCTTTTTTAAATTTATTTCTCGCTTTTTTTAATTCGCCTTAAAATGCATATATTTTTTTTTAATTTGATATAATTTTTAGAAAAGTTATTGCCAAAAGACAAATAGAAGAAAGCTACGACCTCCCAGTTAGCAGATCTTTCAATTAGTCTTTCGAAAGACAGAAAAGAGATTTCAAGATACATACATAGTTCCCGGAATTGGCTGTGGTGAGTTAATGTTAGTTTTTACTTAATTTTTAATATAATGACAATTGTACTATAAAATATGTAAAGTCTCATTGCACTAATGAAAAATTAATCAATGAATCAATGAGTTGAAAAAGTTGCCAGAACTTCCTTGTTAACAGGCAGCAAAAAAACGAGCATCTAATTTGTTTCGGTTTACTGAATTTGTTTTCTTTTTAATATAAAAGAGATACTCGATATACGTAGCTAACGGTATTTTTTTGGAAAAATGCACAAATAGCATTAATATTTAGTTGGGTTGAGAATAATCATAGTTTCTCACGAACCAATTAAGAAGAATATATAGGATGATTCAGTATTGTTTCATGCGCTGTGTGGAAAGTGGCACCGTCCATGTCCTCTCATCAAGGAGATGAAAAGTTTATCATGATAAGGTTTACGGTTCAACGTATCAGCGTTGCCGGCATCATTTTCGAAGGAGTATGGTCCGATGACTCCGCCAGCCCAAAACCGACACCCAATAGTGACTCGTTATAGGCGCATAATTTTTTCTGCAAGGGTGCAGTCTTGCTCGTTGACGTATCCGTTAGATAAAAATGTGCTTTATCGCTCACTATGATTTTTTCGAAAAATCGGCATTAACGTTTTTATCACTTTTACGGGTTCTTCAACTGAGTATCGCTCCATGACTAAGTTTACCAAAGCCTGTAATTGTCTTAAAAAAATATACTTATGTAAAATATTAACGTATCACAAATAATTGCTTTCAAAGATCTGCATCACCCTTTTATCACCCTATATCATACCTCTCATACCGACGATACTCTTTATCGTTGCTAATTCTTCAAGCAGTTCTGTTAACATTTAAGGTACATCTTATTTTATGTAACACTCAAAAACTTATTCAACCTTTAAAAAATGTATGTATGTCCAGTTACAATTAGGGAGTTCACAAGGTGTTGCATACTGTCGCATTGTAGTATGTCGTAAACTTTGAAAGCTTATATAAATGTCTGGAGGACTTGAAACTACAATCAACTATTTTTTAACACTGTGAAAATTCATAAAATGACTTTTATGCTATCTTGCAACGATCTTTACATATTTTGAACCGTTTAAAGTTTACGACAACAGACAACACCTTGTGAACTCCCTAAATGACGCCTTGTGAATCACCCAATTGTAAAATGTTTTTTGTTTTTTTTTTCTGTACACTCAAGCGAGGATGATCGCATCTCGCCGAAATCTTCGAACCATTTGGTACCCATATACTGGACGCCAGAAAGAGGTTACGCTGGTGATTTGCCTAAAAACTTCTACCCACGTATGCCTGGTGGCACCGGAAGTCGTTTAGGTTTGACTGTTGTTTTGAACTCTTCTGCCTTGGAGTATTACTGCACAAAATCTAAAAGCATCGGATTTAAGGTAAGTCTTGAGTAGAAAATAAATTTCCCCAGTCCCGTAAAAAATTGTTCATTCAACATCCTCATAAGATTCTGGTACATAATCCCGCCGAGCTGCCAAGGGTTAGCAATTATGGTTTCCTAGTGACGGCCGGACGTGAAGCTCGTGTACCCATTGAGCCCATCTATGAGAACGCTGTGCCCTCAATACGCGCCATACACAAGGAGCGTCGTCGTTGCCTCTTCTCCGATGAGGGCGATTTAACCTATTACCGAACGTACTCGCGCAGGAATTGCGAAATTGAGTGCGAGGCGAAAATTTTAATTGACAAATGTGATTGTGTACTCTACTATTTGCCTCGCATTAATGGCTCAGCGCGCATTTGTGGGCCCAACGACAACGCGTGCACGAATGAGGTGCTGACGAAAATCGAATCGTTAGATAAGAAATTGACTTGCTCCAGTTGTTGGCCAGCATGCTTTGAATTGAGCTACAAAGCAATGGTCACTGCGACCACCATTACGCCGGGAAAATTCTTAACCTTTGATGACCTGCCGCTTGATCTATTCAGCGATGCCACCAACTACGCAGAGATATCTATAGTGAATTTTTATTATCTATCGCATATACTACGCACCACAACTAAGTCGGAAATGTTTGGATTTACAGATTTTGTTTGTACGTTTTTTCGAACTAAATTTAATTTTCTTGTTTTTTAAATGGTGCTAACAAAATTTTTCTTATTTCCTATGCATAGCTAGCACTGGTGGAATTTTGGGCCTATTTATGGGATTCAGCGTTTTCTCAATCATCGAAATTATTTATTACGTCACTTTACGTCCATACTGTGCTAGCCGCACCGTGGATGTGTCACGTCGTCGTCGCCGCCATAAGCACATGAAAGTAATTTTTTTTAGTACTTCTTTTTCGGCGTTGCGCATATTTCCTTGATTAATGAAATAATTCATCGTTTCAGTGGTTGCATAGCATTAAATGCAGAGTCCGACCGGGAAAATATGATGGCAGCTCAAGGTTCTGGCAGAATGATACGGAACAAACGAAGGCTATCAAGCATAAAAATTATCGAAATAATTTAAATCATATTTTACTGCATCATAAAAATAACCAACTTAATAATAATGATGATGGCGCACAACTGTATCCCTATTTGGAGTGAAGGCGAAATTACAAAAGGGCAAAAATATGGATGATCCATAATTAATTTAGAGCATAAAAATTTGTTTTTCCTAAGCACCCAAACAATGTATGCACTGATGTTTTGGTAAATGTTTGTTTGCCGTGTTGTAGTGGAAATGTTTTGCATAAGTAAATTTTGCTTAAGTAAGTAAACATAAAATAAATTGTTCTCACAGCTTTCTGCACCATAAAATAATTCACTTTGGATGTTTTTAAATTATGTGGTTATGATTACCTATATCAAAAGATTTATTTTTCTTGATTTTGAAACCATGACTGAATTGAGTTAGATAAAATTGATTAGGTTGGATTTATTATCTTAATAAGCTGCATATATATGTATGTATTTTGGAAAAAAGATCCACTAAGAATATTAATGGTTTCATCTTCATAATGTCTATGTATGGTTAAACATTTGACGCTCACATTTCTGTAAACTGTTTTGTCATCTGAGGTGATTTTTTTCAAAAATTTCTTTAAGAAACTATTTTGATCCATTTTTAGAGGTATTTCTAAATTAATTATTATTAAAAGCCTTATGATCCGATCTGGCTTATATTCGATAAATGTATTGGTATCGTAACGGGAAATATTTATGCGAAGAAATTTGCGCGCCAAGTGTCTCGGGAGTCGAACTATTCCTAAAAAAGGCTCATATTTGAGATTTATATACATATATTGGAAAGGATAATACTATTACAAAACAGAGACGCCGGGTGGTACTGGAGTCAAGTTATTACTAAAAATCCTCAAGTGAGAAAAAGTGCCGTGAATGTCGATTACATCTGCATCCTGTACGGCCGAGTATTTATGTCGATCTCCTACGAGTACCGATTGGCCCAATGGACGTGAATTGCCAATATTACTGTGGGTTAAAGCTTCATTCGAAGACACCAGGATTGAGTTGTCCAGGGGTCAATCTCAAATGACCCCCGTTAAATCAACCATTAGAACCATTGATCTCCTTAATAAGGCATTTAGGGTATTTCGACTGAAATAAGTCTATTGCATATTGGATTTCTGTAGAGCAACGATACTCATCCACCTACTTTACTATACAGTTTCAAGGAGAGATTCACAAAAGAACCGGATCATTGTTGCTGCCAGGGACTGAAGAGAAAAAGTTCTTTCATTGTGCGATTAATCGAGCTGTGCAATGCCAATGAATTTCAGAACTTCATGGATATACACTTTGGTTAGGTTATTCAAGACGGCAATGTAAATATGCCTTCTGACAACCACCAAACCGTAATCGTGAACGTGAATTGTTGGGGAAAATGTTGCACCAAAGTGTTTTACAGTTCGCCGGGTCTGCTAGTTTATATGTATAAAATTTTTTAAACAAAATAATACGAGTATTCCTTTTTTCCATTTAGAAAAATCGTACGGTGTGAGAGTTTAGCATTTAAAATTTTGTTTGAACCACCCCAATGGACTGAATTATGTTAGTTTAGTGAATCATTTAAGTAGTTTTGTTCACACAATTAATTGGTTTCTTTATATGGAAATAGTAAAAAAACTACCACCCAAAATACATACATGAACTTAATTAAATTGTAATTTAAATTACTACAATCGCCAATTAATTTCTGAGTACAGAAAAAAATATACGAAAGTTTTGCGTTTTACGCATCAAAAATTTATCAAAAGTAAAATTTATTAATGAATAATTACCTGGTATTTTTGGGTGTGCTATTTACTGTAGACGAAAATAAACTTAGGGGACTCAAAATAATGACATTGATGCTATTTTTGGAAAGTTTTTAATAAACGTTTTATAGAAAATTAAGAAAATTAGTCATATTTTGTCCCACTTTCGTGTTCAAGGTACCATAGGAAACGTTGGTACTTGCTCCCATTTTAAGTCACATTTAATTATTACTGAAGCAACTCAGTGAGAGCGAAGAAAAAAATGTTTATTGGTCCAAAAAGTAGTGGGTAGGTACTGTGGGTAATGGTACATCAGTCGGAGACCGCAAAAAACTCCGGAAGCATTGTCTGGAGGATGCGCCAGACTACGCCGAGTATGCTTTGAAGTGCCTACAATGAGGCGATTTAAAAAAAACGTTCAATTGATGCTGGTTGCATTTTTTGAAAATGAAACGAAAAAGCAGACAGTTTCTAACTTGTTTGCCAAAGCCACTTCTAAATCTTCAAGGTAAACTTTGACTAGATTTCCTGCTTTTAGTTAAATTTCACCGGGTTCCATGGATGTCAGATTAATAAAAAATCCAAATCCATTCGCAAGCAGATATTCTGTTAGTCAATGATGAGATCAATTGGTCCAAGACTGGAAGATAAGCAATCACTCGAGATTTTCCCGTGATGATTGTTCTAGAGTAGGCTGTTTTCCATAATCGAGCTTTTTTTTATTCGTCCTGGGTTTATTCTTGAATAACGCGTTGTTTTCAATTTTGCACGTACACTCTGCTGGCTTCACCTTACAATCGGATTCGGATATATTTCAAGGTCTTCATATAACCAATGCTTAAACAAAGTTCAAATCATTCATTTGCTGCTAATTCTGGAGTCATCCTACACGAATTGAACATTTTTAATGGATCCTTTTTGTATAGCGCTTCATTCATCAGCTTTTTCTTTAAGGTTGTGAGAGGTGACGAATCTATTTAAAAACTACTTAGATACATATCATTCCGATATAATACATTACCCTGCATTGTTGGCATATACTGGCTGTACATAAGTATGTACATATGTCTGGGAGTATAAATGTATGTATATCTACATATAATGGTATACCATATACATATGTATATGTACATAAATACAAAATTTTGCAACCATATTGTTCCATTTTGGTCACAGCGTTGGCCATGGCTTTCAAAACAATGCACCAGTGATATTATCGCCTGTCAAATCGAAATTGACACCCAATTAGTGAGTATGCCATAGTAATAGTTACGCAGCTTTGATTAGAAAGTTTTCCACTCTGTATGAGCATACATATGTACATACATACATCAGCGCTTAAGGTGAAGGGAAAGGCCGCACAAAAGCTCAAACGCTAAGGAATCCAAAGTGGTTAGCAAACAGCTTGAATACTTGCTATATGCATGCATGTACATACACTAGTTTATATATAAATGAAAATACATATGTATGTACGGGTAAACTGCATGTACATTAGGGTGGCCCAACTTTTTTACCAGCCACCATCCAGAGTTGAAGAATATCGAAAAGAAGGAGAGCCGTTTTTTTATACCCGAGCGCACTTGTGCACAAGGGTATAATACCTTTGTTCACATAACTGTCCGTCCGTCTGTGCAGACGATAACTCGAGTAAAAATTGAGATATCTTAACGAAACTTGGTACGTGCACTTCTTTGGGGAGTAGGACGGATGGTATTGAAAATGGGAAAAATCGGACAATAACGACGCCCACATCCCATATAACGGTAATTTAAAGAAATACGAAATCTTTGATAAATCAGTATTTATATAGCGAAAAATACGTTTGTGATAAAATTTTGGAAAATGGAAAGAAATGACTTATAACTACATATATAAATTTATCTCATTAAGTCTAAATGAGGGGTAAACCCTTAGCATGTACGGTAGTTTTCGTAAAGGTAAAAACTACTCCGCCCGAACTTAGATTTTTGTACTTGCCGGTTAATATTTAACCGTGTCGACGGTGCTTTGAAATTTTCCATATATATATTAATGATAAAAATAGAAAACATTTTTTTTAGATCCGTTTTATTTTTAATCCGCTTCAGAATTCTTAAAAACAAAATTACGATGCATATTTATTCAATTTCAAAATTTTACTAACAACTTTTTCAAAACCGCTAATGTTGGACCGTGTTCTTCTTCTCGTACCAATCGAAAATCGTCAAATTTTCCTATCACTTTCTATACAAAAATTTAAAATTTTCCATTCGTACGAAAACAAGAAGTACGCCTCCTTATATAATGTTTTACAAGTATCTTATGTGTCCGTAAGCAAATCACACACATTAGAAAAAAAAGTTATTAAAATTTAAGTGTGCGTCATAATTTTATTTCTTTTATATTTCTTATTCAAAAAATATATATACATATATTTATTTTCAACGATGCTATAGCAATTTTGCGAAAAAACCGCAAAAGCTGCACCGTTAAATATTATTATTGATTTTCCGGTGGTATTTTTTTGACCACCCGAATGTATGCACACAATTACATATGTTAAAATGTACCTATATTCGGTTAATCTGTCATATTTAATGTATGTACATATGCATGTATGCCATTGTGACCTTATCGAATCGGCGAAATCTCTCTGAAAATAGCCGCCACTTATGTATGTATTTATTGTATGCTCATCACGTGCGCCATTAGCCTTAAATGTAGAATTGTGGAAATAGTAATGAGCTAGCAACCTAATATTTCATAAAAAGTTTTCAATTATTATTTACATATGTTTAAAATGGTTTATTAGATCTTTTCACTAAATTTACGAGTTCATAAATATGTTCGAAGGTTATTCTGATTATGAACGTTATCGCTCTAGTTATGCATTCTAGGCAACGTCTCTATTTTTCCCCAAAAATCTACATCGACTACTGTGGTTCTGACGGCCTCAAATCCGGCGAATATTTATCATAATCGTAAGTTGAATTGCCACCAAAATCCTTTGCCAGAACGTTCAAAGTAAAAGTATTTAGGTCTGTTTCCATTGTTTCATGGTAGAAAATTGTTCGTCATTTCAATGCCTAGTGGAAATTCGGCGTTAGCGAATTTTCTTTCGTAAATCATTTTTTCAGTTTCTTTATTTTTGTAATTTACTCAAATATCTAAGCATACGTATTTTCGGCTGCTATTATTTTAGGCTCTAGCATAAGAGGATGGTTTATTCATTTGTGCATACATACATACATACGTACATATGTGCATGATATGTAACTAAGTAATTGCCTGCAAGTACTGACGAGCACACACTTTTCCTCAATTCTCGGCAGGTAGGCTGCTATTTTAAATGTAAACAAAAATATACTCATACGCATTTAAAAATCGTGTAGCTAAACGCTGAAGAAATTCCGTTTATATTTGCTTTTGTCTACCACCTGACGCCAAGAGATTTGAGTTCATTGTTGCTGACCGGAAAGTTTCGTTTAATTGTATAAAGGGTAGCAATAGGCCGTTATTTTCTGGGCAATATTTTGCATATTGACTGCTGAATTATAAATCCGTATAAGTACTTACATACATACACATATGCATACATATGCCTGCAAGTATGTATGTATGCATGCGTATTCTTATATGCCAATTTGCTGGAATTTAATTTATGTTAGCTTTTATGGTAACATAAAATGATCCAGAATTTTCTTGCCACGAATATATATGTACATTAGACCGCAACACCTTACAAGCAAACAAAAAAAAAAGTTGGTTCACCTTAGGTACACCCCTGAGTTTAAAGTATTTTTGTAAGGCAAATAAAAAAATTTAATTTTTTTGCTGAACCTAGGGAAACCTTCGGTGACACCTTAATTTGTTAATATTGTTTTTGTTTTTTTTGTTTTTTTTTTAATACTCGTAGTTATACTAGACTAATCAAAATACTACCTGAGTACAAGTTTAAAAATTTGTGGCGAGCTTTAATTTATCCACATTAAGGTGACACTTTTACGCGGTAGGAATTGAGATCTGCTGGATACGTACTAGAATGGGGTACCTAAGGTCCATGAACTTTGGAACAAAAATATGTTCTCCTTGAGACAAAAATATCGTATATCATACTTTAAGATCCTAAATACCAAAAATATTACGCAAAATTTAATTATTTATTTAATTTAATTTTTTGTTACGTTTGGCGAATTTTTTTTCTTTTGGCAAAAATACTTTAGACTCAGTGGTGTACTACGGCAACCTTTTTTTCTGGTACAATCTAATGTACATACATGGGCATGTGTAGAAGAATTTACTTTGGTGTAAAAATTTACACCTTGAAAAAGCCATGAATTTTGCTAATAAAATATATTTTTACACTGCATATTTCTTACTTTTCCTTGAAATATTTTATGATCCCGAAAATGGTTTTAATGGCTTTTATTGAAAACTAGTTCGTTGCACTAGTAAAAACAAATTATATTCGAATTAGAAATCATACGAGTAAAACATAATATGTGCTATTAAAATTTCTTAGAATTCTTGTGCAATTTTCATACAAAATATCGATGTAGTATAGTAAAACTTCTTCTAGTATTTGTTTGGTGCTGCAACCCCTTAAGCGATTTGGTCGAGTCCAATAAATCAGACCAGTGATTTATTTTCTGTGCAAACTGTTACCAACTGGGAGTGTGCCGAAAAAGAAAGTCTCGTAGGTTTCCTCCCAACAGCACACAAAACCTGCGGTCCGTCTCTTTTATTCAAATGCAGAGTCACTTCAGGTAGCTTGTAAGAGATCTACGACCCTGCCGGATAAGTTCAAGGAGACTTTCACTGTTTCTTCTGGAAGGAGTTTTGAATTTTTTTTGGTTGTCTCATTCCCTTTGCCTTCCGCCAGTGGCCAGAAATGTGAGATTCTTCTCAGCTCCTAAGAAGTTCGGCAGTGTAGTCTTCAGATGTGCCGTAGAAATACTCTCGAATTTGGCCTCTACGCTTTGCGAAACAGTCAGCAATTAAGTTGCCTTCAAAATAATATATTGGTCATAGTCTATTATATTGTGTAAAATCCAAGCCGGTGGCAACTTGTCATTCATTATAGATATGTAGCTTCCAACATCCACATGCTCTATTTAATAAAGTAATTTTTTTAATTTAATTTAATATAAATTTTTTAGTTAAGAGGATCTTTTGGAAATTAAATAATTAAATTACTTGCTTTTAATTAAATTATTTGATCACTATGGCTGGATAGATATTGGAAAGACCCAAACAAGTGTATGTGACCAGTGAGATAAAGAAGAAAGAAACAAAGGAAGACATCAAACTGTGCCATAAATTCCTCGTTTGTCACAACAATCAAATTGTCTTATTCAACTGACAGCGCAGCACAAGAATGTTTGACATGCCAGTATGTCCATACATACATACATACGTACCACATATGTTCATACATATATAATATTATACATATATATGCTAAATACACATTTGCTTAGTACACGCACTTGTGTACAGATTGAAGTGAAGAATCAGTTGGGTACGCAAAGGGCAATTTGATACGCCATTAAATAAGACCACTTGTGCGAATGTCAAATAGGTCGTCAATTGTGTATACTAAGCCATAAACAAATATACATACACACATAAACATACACATGTAACACATGTAGACATTTTTACTCATGCATGAACCATCGTTTGTACCAAAGTATGTATGTACATATTATGTAGTGTGTAAATTTGTAGATGTTCTGCAACTTGAACCGCTTAAGTACCCTGTGGGGAAAAGGTCTAGTTCTTCTAGTACATTTAGAACCACTACTAGTTCGCGATAAATCTCTTTTGCATGCAAGCAACTGGCGAATTTAACACGGCGATGTCATAGGAATTGGAAATTGTCCCCCGCTGCATTACCTTTTCTATAGTTCCGAACCAGCCCTAAATTCGACATATGGGATCTAGTTCGCTTTGCACCCCATTTTCTATAGTACAGAACCAGTTGTAAACGAAAAAAGTAACAAGATGTTTTCTTTTTGGGTTACCATGGTAGCAATTTTTAATTATTTGCAGAGAAATGTATTTTCAATCTCAAATCAAATTTGTTTGAATGAATGTAAATTAAATTTTTCATTTTAAAACACGTTTACATACCTTTGGCTGTAGCTGAATTTGCAGAGGTGCTGACTGTTATTGATTATATTCCAGAAGCTCCCAAAATGTTAAGATGTTAACACAAATTTTAGTTTTGTATTACCAAACTATGAAAAAGCATCTGCGACGTGCAGACTGAAAGCGTAGTTGAACGAAAACCCCGCCAAGCAAAAATCTATTTAAAGTAAACAAGCCCCCGCTGCATCCCTTTTTCAGTAGTTTCGAGTTAGTCCAAAATTCGCCAGATTAGATCTAGTTCGTTCTGCGTCCCTTTTTCTATAGTTTTGAACCAGTTCTAAATTCGTCATTTTAGATACAGATTTCTAAAATTGTTTTTTAAAAGTACCACATATCGCTGCTTTTGAACTGGTGGCGATCTAGTTACTATCGGACTGGCTCGTTTTTGCCGATAAAGATCTAGTACGGAACTACAAATTTGGTTCACCAGTTCGGGGTTTCCCTACAGGGTATGCCCGCATAGCTCTTCGCTCGTCCAGTTGCGCCAACTTGGCAATTAAAGTGCGTAGGCTACAATTCAATCGACAACACTTCATAAGAACAATAGGGGGGATATGTATGTATATTAGCACGAAAATCCAAAGAAAAAAAACCCTACAAAAAATTCGAACGTCAAGTGGAATAGTGTGTAAATGGAATAGTGAATTTTCATGGCATAGATTGTGGCAGGAAATGTGCGTGCAGCAGCCAGCATCAGCAGCGGATAGTATAAAAGATCGACGCCATATGGAAAATCTCACATGACGCCTTGGCACAAACGAGCTCATTCAAGTGATACGATAGCGCGAAAAAAACAAAAAATTCCGTACCGAAAATCAACAAAAGAAACAATAAAAAAAGAAAGACAGAGAAACAAATCAAATACGAGTACCATAGTTGTAGCAAAAATCAACAAACCAACAGAAGGAATGCGCCTAAAAGCCGCAAAAAGCATTTGAAAACAAATCTTCGTATATTTATGTATGTATGTATGCATTAGGGATGTTTCGAATGTGAATTTTCCGTCATGCGAATATGCGAATGCGAATGCTAGGTAATCGTTTTATAAATTATTAGAACATTGAACCAGTGCTTAACCTTTACAGTATCTTAATCTAGTAGTCAAAATTCAAAAGGGGCATTTCGGAAAAAGTACAAAAGTGGTTTTGCCTGTAAAATACTAAACGTTGAGTGAAACAACCTTTAACATAAGTATGTATATATGTATGTGTGTAACGCTGGGATTGTGTGCTTTATGGTCGTTAACAGCTCGCTCTGTCCATGTACAAATTCGCATTCGCAAAATATTTATATCACTTGATGCGAATGCGAATGTCGATTCGAATGTGTAAAATGATGCGAATTATTCTCATATCGAATACGAATGAAAATATTCGCAACATCCCTGGTATGCATAGACATCTTTTTGTACATAGGTTGTCGATTGTTCGATAGGCCCGAAACTTTGGTTTGGAGGGGGTGGATTCTAATAGAAAAAAAAAAATTGCGTGTAGATCACACGCGCGTAAGCTGTCTAATAAGGCTAGACATACGGAGTTTGGTGGGTTTACTTAGTTGGTCTAACTAAATATAGTACGGAGATCAGGAACGGAGGTCAGAAAACGTTTAGGAATCTTCTGTAAAGAAATGTCTACTACCTCTACAGACGTAAGACTACCACAAAGCTCTGGCAAGAAGAACGGTAGAAACTAGATTAGCAGTTAAACTGTCTCCATGTGACATGTGTTATACAAGTAACAAAGAGGAAAATCAAAGCTTTTTCGATTTGTTTTTTTTTATTAAATAAAATTTAATTAATGAGGAGCGGACCATCTGGTCAGACTGGCTGCTGCCTCGACCTCTATGAGACTGGAGCCCTTAGAAACGAAAACACCAAGCTACGGGAACAGTGTTGGCGTAATACCAGAGGACTTCATCAATCTAAAAGCTTACTACGAGGGTACAATCTAAAAAGATGCAAATTAATCATAGGCCTCCCTAAGGAGAAGCTAAGGATCATTACAGGTTACAGGTATTTTGACGGGTCACTGCAGTTTAAGAGGGCACTTGCACAATTTAGGAATTTGGGAATTTTCACCGTTACAGAGTGGTGTTGTTTGGAAAGTTGTTATCGAAAAATTTCTAGACAACACCACTCTGTGACTGCCAAATGTGCAAATCAGGTTATCCCTGCTTTGGAACAGGATTTTGATTCGCACCTTAAAAACGTGTGTATGCTAAACATTGTAAAAGTCCCACGACGCCTTAATATATTGGCCAGTTTTCTCATAAATCATAAACATATACCACTTTTATCTTCACATATCTATGAACATACAGACATACATTTCTCCATCACTTTCATTAGCTGCTGTTTACGCATACATGGCTGTGCGATATTTTCCGGGTAACCATTGCGTATGTGTAACATATCGTGGTATGAGGTTCAAAGTAACGAACGATACACAATCAATAAATTTATTTTAGCGGCATATTCCGAACAGTGAGCGAAAACGAGCAAAAATTGCAACAACAAAAAAATAAAGAAAAAATACACAAAATTCTATCCATACATACAACCTAAACAAACAAACAAACAAATAAACAGCGCTAAGGTGCGATGAGCAACGCCAGCACCAGCAACGTCACAATCCATCGCCAAAGCAAACGTGAGATGGAGCGCGTTAAAGGTATGTATTTATCGAACAAATTCCAACGGCTACTGAGCAACAATTGCCAATGGTGAGCTTTTGAAAAAGCGGGACTATGTAGTCGCAAAAAAAAAAGAAGAAAATCGCCAATGTAGGAAAAAGTGTATAAACCTAAATAAGCAAATGTATACATGTGTACGTGAATACTTATGTACTTTTGTGTGTATTGCATACATTCATATGTATGCAAATTAGGGTGGTTCAAAAATGCATGGAAAAAAGTAATGTCGGGATTAATTGCCATGACTCCCTAGGACTGCTATATATCGAAAAAATATGCCCCGGGGTTTTATCTTATTTCGAAATCAATAACTATTTTGAGATCCCTCAAAGCGCTCAAAGTTTTCCATGTATGTATTTCATATCGTCACCCTTATCCCAAAGGCATGGATGTGCAAATTTATCAGTTTTGAGTTATTGGGTTGAGTTGATTAACCTTTGGATGTTCTACATTATACCAAAACTCAGAATACCAAGCGTACATAAAAAACACATATTTATTTTGCAATTTCAATTGCATAAATGTAGAGTTAATACTCGTAACAAAAATCAAACTTGATTTCCTAAAATTTTCATTTTTACACATTTATGCTTCTGACATACGGGCAACGATATGATAAAAAACAACATTTTTCATGGAAATGGTATAGAATTCTTGAAAATCAATATTTTTCGAACAGAAGACTTTGTTTCTCTTCAGGATACTTCCAATAGTAATACCCAATTGTTTATTTTAAAATTTTTTAATACTATCGATTTTTTATGGGTGCCATCATTGCATTTTTTGGGGGTTTTTGGCGGACCTATAAAATATATGTAGTTACTATAGAAAAATGGTTAAATAAATTACACCAGTCAACACGATTTTTGTGTCTGACTTCTACATGTTAAATTTTAGTTTCTCCTACGCTAAAAATAAGAGGAAAATTATTTTTTTGATCAAAGTTAGCTTTTGTAAAAACCAGAGCAATTTTTCTGGAAAAATTACTACTTTTTATATTACGATTAGAAAAGTTTTAGCTAGATAACAAAGTTTTTTTTATTTAAGACTTGTGATAAACAATAACATATAAATGTAAAATAATAAGAAATTATGTCTAAAAGTGAATACTTAAATTAGACACAAGCAAATTTTAAGAACTAAAAGTGAAAATTCAAGTGTTTTTTAATGTTTGGAATGAGAACCTAAGCATGAGAACAGAAACCCAAAGAAAACAAAATTTTTGTTGACCGGTGTAATTGGGTATTATTATTGGAAGTCGCCTAAAGATAAATATATAGTTTTTTTTCGAACGAAGAATATCGATTTTAAAAAATTATATTCCACTGCTGCGAAAAATACATGGACAACTAACTTTGAGTGCTTTGAGCGACCTCTAAATATTTTTTGAGTTCAAAATAAAAAAACAAGGGAATACATTTTTGGTTTGAAACAATTCTAGCTGGTGAGAATATCTAAATTCCTGATTTATATGCATTTTTATGCACCACCCTAATGCACATACGTGAATTTGTAAACATTTCTTGCTCACCGTCAGATTGATCTTTTACGAGCACATATCCCAACCTGTATGCTGGAGCTGTTTTTTGTTTTTTTTTTTTTTTTTGTTTCTGCCTGTTGCTTATTCTAGACGCCCGAGTTGTTGCTACATTTTTTGGGGCTTTGC
>NW_023461429.1:0-25983 GCF_013731165.1 Rhagoletis pomonella
CATAGGAGGATGGAGCGGGCGCGGAAGCAGCTTGAGCATAGCTAGGCGCAGCGTAAGATGCTGGATCAGTCGAAGGAGCTGGTTCTGGTGCAGAATAAATGGCTGGATCATAGCTGGAAGCCGCATGAGATGACGGCGCAGGTGCAGGTGCGGCATACGAAGCTTGAGCATAGCTAGGCGCAGTGTAAGATGCAGGAGCAGGATCCGGGCTAGCATAAGAGGCTGGAACGGGCGCAGGAGCAGGTGCAGGTGCGGCATATGAAGCTTGAGCATAGCTAGGCCCATCGTAAGATGCTGGATCAGTCGAGGAAGCCACATGAGATGACGGTGCGGGTGCAGAGCAAGGTACAGGAGCAGGTGCTGGTGCAGCATAAGAGGCCTGGCCATTGCTCGAGCTTACGTACGATGCAGGAGCAGGCGCAGGGGCAGGTGCAGGTGCGGAATAAGAAGCTTGAGTATAGATCGGAGCAGCGTAAGATGCAGGAGCAGGATCCGGAGCAGCATAAGAGGCTGGAACGGACGCAGAACCAGCTGCAGGTGCGGCATACGAAGCTTGAGCATAGCTAGGCGCAGCCTGAGATGCTGGATCAGTCGAAGGAGCTGGTTCTGGTGCAGAATAAACGGCCGGATCAGAGATAGAAGCCGCATGAGATGACGGCGCAGGTGCAGGAGCTGGTGCTGGTGCAGCATAAGAGGACGGAGCATTGCTGGAGCTTACGTACGATGCAGGAGCGGGCGAATGGGCAGGTGTAGGTGCGGAATAGGAAGCTTGCGTATAGCTCGGACCAGCGTAAGATGCTGGACCAGGTGCAGGAGCAAGGGCGTGTATAGCATACGAGGCCTGAGTAGCATACGCTACGGGAGCTTGATCTGGGGCATCATAAGAGGCTGGAGCGGGCGCAGGAGCCGGAGCAGGTGCGGTATAAGAAGCTGGAGCATAGCTAGGCGCAGCGTAAGATGCTGGATCAACCGAAGGAGCTGGATCTTGTGCAACATAAGAGGTCTGAGCGGAGTCACGAGTTGGGGGCGGAGCTGCATAGGACGCCTGAGCAGAGCTAGAAGCGGCGTAAGATCCTGACTTAGGGCCAGTGGCCTGAGCTGGCGCTGAATATGTGCAAGGTGTTGATACTGGAGCTGCGTAGGAAGCTTGTGCCAAGCTTTTAGCTGAGTAGGGAGCAGGCGCTGGAGATGGTGCTGCATACGATGTTTGAGTAGATGCAGAGGGAGATGATGGTGTTGGTAAAGGCAAGTACTGATTAGATGTCAAAAATCGCCACGGATTTTGAGCAGTTCCTGGATTCAGATATCGAGGCAATAAAGATGGAGCCGCTTGTGCTACAGATGCTGAAGAATACTGATTGGATGGCGCATTGTATACAGCTGAGTTGGTAAATGCAATTAAAGCACCAATCAGGATTATTGAAAACATTTTCAAAGCAATTTAGTTGCAGCTGATGCAACTTGGTTGAGTGGTGGAATTGTTGTACTGGAGTGTCAGTGGTTTGTAGAGCTTTTATACCTAGTTACTGAACTAATTAATTAATATATCTACTAACGAAATTGAGCTAATCAATTGATGAATGTGCCTATGTAGTATGGAAACAATCTGCCTAGTCGCATATAGCTCTTTGGAATTGGCGAAGAGCATTTCGCTGTGCCTCATGTGGGGTATTTATCACGAGGCTGCTTGCTGTGCCGGCGTTCTTCAACTGCAAGTACATACATATATGGATTTACATACAGATGTACGTGCTTCTTAGCTCGCAATAAAAATAAATATAAAAACTTTTTATCAACTTTGAAGAAATGCGTTCTTTGACGCTTATTATTTTATGAAGTTGGCGAAATTAATAGGCCACAAGATCGATTTAACCTCAATGCTTAAACATTTTGAGCCATGTGGAATACTTAGCATAATTATTTGGAAATTTCCTATTGCCACAGTACAGATACTTTTAGTTAATATGTATAAATGCAAATCATGAAACAGTAATCATAATTTTCCTTCTTCTATTTTCAGGTGAGTGCTTATAATTGTGTATCTATTAGATGCGATTCATTGAAACAGGGTGGTATGTTATTTGCATGCATACTTAATATATTAATGCGTTTTAGGATGGCCCTTAAAAAACATAAAAATCTAAGTTGTGTATGGGACACCCTTAATTTTTTACAAATATAAGATATAGACTTCCACGAAAATTTAAAGAATTTTAAATAATAATTAGGGGTCACCTTCAAAGTGTGAAAAAATTTAAATCTGATGAATTTTTTTTAACCTTATATAAACTGTGAAACTTTGATTAATATAGCCCTGGTCACATTAACATCGAAAAAAAATATAAAAAAATGTTTTTTCTGAACAGCGGTCGTCCCTCGGCTGACAATGGCAAACCTCCGAGTGTATTTCTTCCATGAAAAACAGCTTCTCATACAAATACAATCGCCGTTCGGAGTCGGCGCAAAACTGTAGGTCCCTCCACTTTGTGTGACAACATCAAGGCGCACACCACAAGTCCGAGGAGAAGCTCGGCCAAACACTACCATATATGTAAGCGCCAATCTATTATTATTATTATTATTATAGAGTGAGTTATATTTTCATAAATATAATTAACGCAACAAATTTTTCATGAAAATATTTATGAATATTATAATAGAACATGGTGTGTAGTGGGTATTATACCCCCTAGAGAGCTCTAGTTTGACGAAGCCTCATGTAGTTTCGCTAATGCAGTTTCCTCAGTTTTGTGTTTTCCTTAGCGGTTTTGGATACCGTTTGTGTACCACTGTAGTGTACTCGCTTGGATGTATCTCTCTATAGAAGATATTTAGTATGGACTTCCTGAGCTCATTTTCTCAATATGTGAGATTTACACATTTTGAAACCTTTTTGGGACCCCTAAAAATATTATTAAGTTTTCAAATTTTCGTGATTTTTTTAATTTGTACTTATAATAATTTTCCACCTATAAGATTTCCCATATAAAATTTAGATGTTGATATTTTATCTTGGAATGCTGTTTCAGCAGGCTAATTATTAAATTTAGCCAATTAGATTATCACAGTGAAATATTAATATCTTTTTCCTTATCTGAATCGCTTTGAAATTGACACGAAAATAACTATTTATGTATGTATTTTGGAAATTTGTTTTCAGTAAATAATTACTCGTCGATGACAGAATAATTATATTACAATTAAAAAAATTATCAGAATACATATTGAAATAATGACGTTTTTAATGCAATTATTTTTTTTTTGAATTTCACGGAAATTTGAAAAAATTCATGTGTCGATTTTTCGTGTAACTATAAGGTCCTCATTAGAAAGTTGTTTATTTTCGACATCAATTTAGCATCTTCCAAAGCATTTCTGTTCACTCTATGGTTACTCTTAGCTTGATACTGTAGAGATAAACCAAAACGTGGTTCAGCTTGCTGTCTGATGCCTCTTGACTTCTGCCTCAACTGCAATTCTCTAGTGGAGAAGAAATTTTTTAAATTTAATCATATGACGTATCGAAGTCTATGCGGAAGGTGTCCCATTCTCGGCTGCGGTTCAAAAACGCCCTATTTCGGAATTCGGTTCAAAAATACCCTATCTCAGCAAATGTTTGAAGAACGCCCTATCTCAAAATGTGGTTCAAAAATGTCCTATGTCCTATGATTAGCCGACAATGTTAGTCTGCAGTTTGGTGGCCATCAAACATAAATCGCATGGAATTTTATCAGCGCAAACCCCTAAGGTTAGGTTATGATGATTGGCCAGCAAAGACAAATTCCCGGTCTATACTTTTTTTATTAACCAGACCCCTAGCTTGAACACATGCGCTGTGCAACCCGCTTGGCTATCGACGTACGCTGACTATGCACGAGGTAACCGTTGCGGCAACCAACATACATACATACCTTAAAGTAGCTTAGACACGAAGCAACAGTCAAAGTCCCATTGCTCAGTTCAACGGTTATCAATGATTACATCGTGTGTAGTCAGCATTACTTTCATCTACATAACATGCATTAACCTCTGCCATATTTTGCTTGACATAGAGCGAAATATTCAATGATGTCTTTCCAGAAGCCATTGTGAAGTCGCTCATTCAGTGCCCCAGACGGAATTCATAAGGCTCCTGCTTGAGAGAAAACCTATGTCCTGAGAGATGGGAAGGCGTGTCCATAACATTTACCCACTCTCAACGGAGTGAAGCTCTTATGCCCTGGAGTGATTCTCGGCTGGAATTGGAATCTTACGTATCATTCCAAGAAAGCCATGACCGCCTTATGCGCCTGGGGTCTAAAACCAAGAAATTCTTTTCTATGGGCTTACTGTATGGTGGCTAGCTTTAGAAAATTCCACAAAAGCGGGCTGTTTCCAAGTTAATCACGCGAGCCGTATCCTCCACCTAAGTCGCTTATAAATATGCTTCTTATCGAATTTATCGGTAGGTTTCAGGCCACCTTCAACGCAGCCAGATTGAACGCAAACTCATACCTTAGGTTAGCTTAGGCTAGGTGCCTTACGCCACCATAGGCCCATTGTGATGCCAGATTAGACATCCCTCGCGTCCCTCCTTCTACCTTAGAGGCAAAACTAATTTGTAGCTATAGCAAATTCAGTTCAGCCAGGCATCCAAAGTAATAATGGAGGACCGAGCGTCGACGAGCCCTCTCCAATGCGTGGCGGTGGGGTAGGTAATGCCTCACACTTTCGATTTCCTCCTCATCATGGCAGCTATGGCAGTAATCGTTTGACGGCATTATAGCGTTCTAATAGCGTTGGTTCCCATCAGGCAATACCCGGTGTGAACTCCAATCACATGTCGGAGCATCATTCGCCCCAAGCGTAGAGGGCGACAACTGAGAAACCTTTGGTTTGGTCTTTCGGGAAACTCTTGGCTCTTTTCCACTTATAGTACGTTAACTGTACTGCACCAGTACACAATTCAGTATTGAAACGGAAGAGAAGAGAAGCCGTACTGACTTGTTCTATCGGCTGGCCTGGTCTTTTGCCATTTATTATGACGTTCCGCTATCTTCATACAAACACCGAGTCCGATCAGTATTCCATGAATTGGCAAATGAAAAATTAACAAGAGAACATAACATTTACTCTGGCCAAGTATAAAAGGAACAATATCTACCCTAATCTTTATTAATCGTCCCATTTTCGATGCAGTGGTACGCACTATTACTGGCCACTACTTAAGTTGAACATGCGGATGCAAGCAAACGAGAACTTCATTTCGTTTTAATAGTTATTACTCCCAGAGTTCGTCTGGTTACAAATCTGAAGAATTTTCTCTCTTTTTAATAGTTATTACTTCTGCTTTTATATCTGAGGTCTATCGAAATCTTCAACCTGCAGAAAGGGAATAAGAGATCGCACGTGTGGCATAACGATGGACCTAACTGTCCTTGGTTTGTTTCTCTCCCAGTTGTGCAGGGTTTAAAGCACCGTAGTATAACCTTACCCATCTTCAGTGTCTTATGGTCTAGAAACCGTTCGCAATTAATCTCCGTAAGAGCTAGCTTTTAAAATTGTTTTGGAATAAACTCTTTTTTGAAACAATAAGCCAAAATTTTGAACCAAAAAAATACTGCAACGGAATTTTATTTTTTTGCAAGTTAAGAGGAGAAACGCGCACCATTTCCTATTTCTCTTATTTGAAAATAAGTTTAAAAGCTTCAATTTGGATAAAAATATTTATTTTACACAAACATTTTTCGAATAATATTTTTACTTATTTTTTTTTCATTTAACTACTAACTAGCATTTTCAATGGGTCGGGAATCTTACAGCTACATACATACATACATTCATACATTGATAAACACAATCACACTGCACTCACATGTACAATTAGAACGCAATTTGGATTAAAAAACGTGAAATTACTTATACGATCGTTTTCCTTTCGAGCCATGATATTCGATAACCATATAAGTTGGCTGATAGTACAAGGGCGTAAGATATTGTGAACCACTGCCTACATTTGTCTGCCTATTGTCAATCCATTTTCCAATCAGAGCAGTGAGGCCGGGTGCCTTCACTTCGGAAATGTATGGAAGTTCTTCTCGTAAACCGATTTGAGCCGCTGGATGTGCTGGTGCTGCTGTTAGGCACGCTGGCGAGGAAGTGTAAGTATTTTGTTGAGACGATCCTGTATATTGATTTGAAGCTGCGGATGGGTCTTGCGCAGGAGCTGAGTAAATACCCAGTTCTGTACTTGGCGTCTGCGACTGTGAGGCTGAGTATGTGTGTGATGATGAATCTTGATTGGAGGTTGTGTAAGGGGCTGGCTCCGCCGCTGGTGCTACGCATTTTTCGGCGGATGTGTACGAAGCTGGAGCTGCTGATAGATCTTGGCTAGGGCTAACATAAACTTCCGAAGTAGGTGCTGGTGCCGCATAGTGTGATTGAGGGTCTGCTGATTGTACCAACGCTGGTGCGCTGTAATTTGGGTCTGGAGACACATAGGTTTCAGCGTTGGATCCTTTTGCTTGGTTTGGATAAGGCATTGCTTCTGGAGCTGCCGCATAATCAGCTACTGAATAAGACGCCGGGGCTTTGTCAGAAGTGGATGGAGAAGGATCCGAAGTTGAAGCGTCTTCCGTTGATGGTGCTGAGTAAAGGGCTGGAGCTGGAGGTGAGTAAGTATCTGCAGATGGGATTGAAGCATATTCCTGTGATGGTGATGAGTAAAGAATCGGTGTTGGAGCTGGTGCTGGAGCTGAATAAGAATCGACTGTTGGATCTGAAGCATATTCCTGTAATGGTGATGGTGCTGAACCTACAGCAGGTTCGGAGTAAGCGTTTTCTTCTGGATCTGTAGCATATTTTTGGGCTGTGTTAGAGAAAGCTGGAGCTTGATACGATGATGGGCATGCAGATTGTGCGGCTGCTGGAGCATGGTGTGCCACTTGCTCTTGAGCTGAGTACGTGTCTGAAGCAGAGGCATATTCTGGTGTCGGGTTAGCGTAAGGCGCCGGTTCTTGGCCAGTAGCTCCGTAATGTGCACTATTTCGCACTGGAGATATGTATGGGTCTGGATTTGGCTGTAATTCTTGTGCAGGATATGAGTACGATGCTGGGCTGGCTGCTGGATACTGAGTTAAAGCTGGAAAACTAATTGCAGCTAGAGACGGTGGGTAAGAGATCGATGCTGGATCTTGGTCTATGGCTGCATATGGCCTCGAGATTCCAGTTCTACTTTGATCTGGAGATGCGTGTGCAGCCGAACTTTCCACAGCAGTTGAAGAAACTGCTGGCACTTGGTCTGAAGTTTTATAAGACTCAGGATCAGACTCTGAGTAGGAAGATGCTACTGGATCAAGTTCAGAAGCAGCATAAGAGGGCGAGCTTTGTTCTGAAGGGCAAGTGTTTGCAGCTGGACTTGAATACGGTGCAGGCGCTGGCGCATTGTAAGAAGCCTGAGCAGGATCGAGATAAGCAGAAGATGATGCAGATGGCGTAACGTAATAGTCACGCTCAGATGCTGATCCCTGGCTCTGAGTTGCGGCTGGAGAAACGGAATAAGTTGGAGAATCAGATAGATCGGAAGAAGGGACTGCCGGTGCTGCTACGTAGTACTTCAGATCGGAGCTAGATTCCTGTGCCTGAGCTGGCATCGGTGCAGCATAATAAGCAGTAGAGAGATTCGCAGAAGGTGTCGGCGCTGGTGATGGCGCAACATAATTGTCTGGCTCTGAGTTCGCGCCCTCAGCCTGAGCTGGTGTCGGAGCACCGTAATAAGCAGAGCCAGAAGGTGCAGTCGCTGGATCTGGTACAGCGGAATAGCCTGACTGTGAGCCCGATCCCGGTGCTTGTGCTAAGGTCTGTGCATTATAATACATAGGAAGATAAGCAGGACTAGCAGGCGGTGACGGCGCTGGAGCTGGTGCGGAATATTTTGGTTCGGTGTTAGATCCTTGCGCTTGAGCTGGTGCACCGTAAGCAGCTGGAGAAGGATTACTGGAAGGTGCTGGCCCTGGTGCTGGTGCTACGTAATAGTCTGGGTCCTGTGTTTGAGCTGGCGCACCGTAAGACGCTACCGGAGGATAAGCGGAAGGTGCTGGTGCTACGTAATAGTCGGGCTGTGAGCTCGATCCCTGTGTTTGAGCTGGTGCACCGTAAGCGGCTGGAGAAGGATTAGTGGAAGTTGATGGCGCTGATGCTGCTGCTACGTAATAGTCTGGGTCCTGTGCTTGAGCTGGCGTACTGTAAGATGCTGAGGCAGGATTGGCGGAAGGTGCTGGTGCTACGTAATAGTCGGGCTCTGAGCTCGATCCCTGTGTTTGAGCTGGTGCACCGTAAGCGGCTGGAGAAGAATTAGTGGAAGGTGCTGGCGCTGGTGCTGGTGCTACGTAATAGTCTGGGTCCTGTGCTTGAGCTGGCACACCGTAAGATGCTGGAGCATGATTAACGGAGGGTGCTGGTGCTACGTAATAGTATGGCTCTGAGCTCGAAGGTTCTGTAGTTAGTGCTGGAGCTGGCGCTGGCGCTGGATCAGAAATATAAGACGGATATCTTGAAGCAGATGCTGGTTCTGCGGTCGTCGGACAACGACCAATACCAATGATTATCCATTCTATAATTTTTTAAGAAGAAATGTGTTTAAGTAAAAATGCTGGACACAAGGACAATGTGCTACTTACGTTGCCGCGATTCACAAATCAGTTGATTTACCAAACAGGCATTGGGTACCGTCCTCAAAGTACCGGTAGGAGTTAGTTGTGCGCAAACTGGCTGGTAAATGGCTGGGCATATTATGCCCCCACAATTGGAGAAACAATCCTCTAGTGCTACTCTAGTGGGTTCTATGGAAAATATTATATTTCAGTGAAAGCCTATAAGGACGTACTTAAAAAGCAATACTCACTCGTTTTACCAGCAAAAAGTTGTTTGTAACTGTAAACATTCAGCTTACACTCGTTCTCGAAGTAAATAACTTCGCTGCCATCTCTAGCGCATACCGGCTCACCACCATCTGGGCAGAGCGGCGTATCCAGCGAGCAGCGCACGGTGCCAATTAGGAAGCCTACTAAAAGTATTTGCCACATTTTCTCAACAGCTGTGTAACTGGTACAAAGTTTGAAATGTTTTGATGCGAACTTGAAGGTTGCATTACTTTTATACTCATGCCGCAATTAAATGCTTACATGAGACTAAGAACTGTACTGCATAGAAATTGCAATTCTTTTAATATTTTTTTCTTTTATCATCAAATGTGCTTTTGCAGCAATTAACCAATCTGTCTCTGCCATTTGGTCAGCACATTGAAGTTTTGACCAACTATGTGTGTGTGTCATTAACCAATGTCTCGGCGCTTATCGCAAGCGCTCTTGCTATGACCGCGGTCTTCTGCAACATGTACGTGCTTCTTGAACGCTCGATAAATAGCTAAGCTGTACGACTGCATACGCATTGTCTTAAGCACAAAGTCCATTGAGGAATATGCATACCTAGTAGCGAGACCAACAGATTTTTGTTTACTATATTTTTGAATACAAATTGTGAGTCAGAATTGAAAAACCATAACAAAAAGCATCTTTTTACATCTTAAGAAATTTGAGTTGACATCCAAAACGATATCTGAGAGAAGAGAATTTATCTTTAGCTAATTTTTCGGGTACTGGGCGCAACAAAGTTTGGTTTTGTTTTTCACTTCGTTTTACTCTAATTTTCTTCACTCCAACCGATAAGAGCGTTGCGTTGCATATAGCTCAACTGAAAGTGCAAAGCAGAAAAGAGAAAAGTGACCATCAGAGGTATTCGCTCCAAAACGATACCGACCAATAGTAAGGAAATAAGAGGAAGAGAATTATCGGGGCGGTGCTAATTTATAGGGCACCAGCAACGCTAGCACTCAGTCCCCATGGTTTTACGGGCCGATGCGTAGGATGCGGTCCTACTCGTAGTTGCGCGCCGGGGCAGAACTGAGTGAACGTTGAAGAGGCAGAGGCACTTAGACTGCAGGTGAGCAGGCAAAACTAATATTGGCGCCAGGCGAGGCGACGGGGGATTTGGTGTCGGTACCGGATTTGGCCGACATTGCCCCGCAGGAGTTCCCCATGGTCGACGCACACACCGACCACCGTTTAAGTATAATTAGTATTTCTCTATGTTTGGACGTTATTGTCGGTAGACGTCCTCCCTTTGTGCTTCCCCACCCCTTCCTATCGCGCATCCCGCTCCCTGAACCCGGTCACTTGCGGGTTAACCGGGTTCGTAACCTTTTGGTTGGACCTCACCTCGGGTACATCAATAAATAAGGTTTTGTTGTGTTGTTATTGTCTGCTTAATTTTTTTTTTCTGGCCTTTGGAATTTTTGAGCGCATTTAGATATTCATTAATTTGTCTCATAATTTTTAGCTCACCCTAAAATTCATATCGTCTTTTGGTTGGTTACATATTAATGTTGGTGGCGTTCCCCATATAATTGTTCCTGTTCCATATCCCAAATTCGGTCTTTTAGTTGTATCGCATAATCTCATTGCCTGCTCCACCAGCGACCCCACCGTCTCCACTGAGTCAGCCGGTTGCTAATAAATTTTTGTCATCTACGTTTTGTTCCTGCATTTGTTTACCCTTATTAAAGCTTCTGGTTCGGTATCGAAACTGGTCGCGGAATACCTGATGTACCTCTCAATCTTCGTCATCTTATTTGGCGTTGTTACCGCCTTTGCGATTTTGGCCACTCGGTCGCCTCTAATTATTTCCAAACCGTGGTGTTTTGTGTCTCAGGACACAGTGACGTTGCAGGAAACTGCATAGCTAGTCTTGTCTTCTTCTTTCTTCATCTTTTCTTCTTGTTTGAGTGTACAATTTTCGTCGGTTTCGGCCGATATCAAAAAATTTTGCCAATTGCCTCTATCATTTGCGAGGCTGCGCCAGTTGTACATCCTGAATGCAGATAGGTCCGGCTTTACTTGATCCTTCCATTGTGTTTGAGGGCTGCCTTTCTTTCGTTGACCTCCACAGGTGCCAGGAGTCAACCATGCGTACAACATGCTCAAGCCAGCGTAATTATTGTATTTTTAAGCTCGTGTAGTTCGTCATTCCTACTTCTTCGGTACACGTCCCTTATGCGAAAGCCCCCAAATACTTTTCATCTTTGTTTGATATCGCCCATCGTTTATGCGCAATATAAAAGGACGGAGCGAGAAAAAGCTTTGAATTTTTACCTACCGAGCACAAAGTAGCAACTGTGGGCAAGAATTATTCTTCGCTTGATCGCCAGGTTGACATTTTTAGTGGTGTTTATACTGGACCTTAGGTAGATAAAGTCTACCACTACTTTCAAGTTAATTCTGCCAAGGTGATCCTTAGGCGTGTTTATCTCTTGCTAGCTACATTGTCTTGTCTTCGTTCACACCTAGACCAAACTCTTTAGTTTTTTTCTAACCTACGAAAATGCTACCCTGATCTCCCTAGTTATCAGGCGGATGATGTCAATACCAACCTCCGCAACAGTTAGGTTTTTATTTGGCTTAGCGTGCGCTGAGCGAAACCCCCGACCTGCAAGGTTTCAAAGTAACTTTGGCCAGTAGACGACTGCGCGCGTTCAATAGAGCTTTACAACTCGCTAGGCGCCGACTTTCATTTGCTGTAATACGAACCCAAGTGGTACGGCCTGATATCTCTCCGGACTCCGCAGCTGATTGGCTGTTGACGAATCACAGCATTGACTTCTCAGCTACCCTGCTAAGGTTTATAAATCTGCTTAATCCTCCTCCTTTTTACGCTACTTGCTCAAAAAACTTCTATCCGTCTTTCGAATAACGGCCTTAATTATTTTATCTTGAAATGTCGCCTGGGACATGCCACGCAAAACTTTGGTGACTTATCTTTTACCAAATGTGTTTAATGTCATTACCCGTAAGTACACTCCTATATATTCCTTTGTAAACCAATTTCACAAAATCTAAAGCTGATTCTATCTAAATAATGTGTTTTTTTTTTTAAGTTCATCTGTCATACAAATTTCTTTCCAACTTTAATGCCACAAAATAAAAAGTTTCACCTTCACTTTACCACTGACCAACCTCAATCAACCAGCAACCTACTCTTCCTCATTTCTGTCACTCAGCATTTATCCACATCCACCGCGCATCACATGCACATCATATGACATTTTCTTAGCACGCAGTCACCTTGACTTAATCACTTAAGCCAGTGTTTACTTAGAGGCGCTCATTGCATTCCAAAAATTATACACACTCTCCCTCACAAATATTTCAATATTTTTAGCTGATCTTTAGCTGAGTTACCTCAATCCGCGCTTGTGCCAAATATCAAACAAAATTTGAGCTAAATTATGTAAATTGACAACCGGCAGGTGATAGAGCTTGTGAGAGTACAAGAGAGCGCCATTGAGTGCTTGTGAGCATTTCAGTAGTTTCCTTTTTTTTCAAATAAGCCGGCTTGAGCCCATGTGCTTGCAGAGTATTTATTTGCTGGAGGCCAACTAGTTATCGCTTGATCAAGTCGAACTCAAATGCTTCTCAGATGAGATACGAGTTGTGGTAGAAGAGAGTGAGAGCATAGCCACGCGCTGTACTGCGGAAATGTGCGCTTCGAAGGCCAGCTAACACGAGCTTAAAACATAAACAAACGGCAAGTGAGCATCAAGCCATCAGCTTATTGGTATTTCTTCTTGGTGGTAACAGCACTTTAATTGTCGTCGATCTAAGCCACGTTTGCGCTCTGTTACTATTTGCTGTGATGTTCAGTTGCGTTTTAGCGGCGTTCCGAGTTGTACGTGATTTTCGCTTAAATCGTGTTTCATATCTATTTATGTTTCTCTTTCTGACAGTTTTTTTTTTTTGTGTGAGTAGTGTGTTGAGCAGTGCTTAGTGTGGAAATTCTTGATTTTCTTAAATGGGAAAATTCTACGGAATAAACATAGCTAAGAACACCGGGTGCAAAGCTGTACTCGTATGAAATAAAGTGTGGCAAAGTTGTGTTGACCAAAAAGTAAAGCAGATACATGAAAATTGTGTGATAAAAGTATATAAAGTGAAGGATTTACAACTGCATTAAGGAATAAAAAATTCAACGGTAACATAACAGTAAAAGAGGGGAAGGCATATTTTATAAGCGTATCGCAGCGAAAAATTGGCGGCTACTTAAATGACAAAGGTATTAAAAATTTTTATAAATAGTTTAAGGGCGTAGCATAGATGCTGTGATATGTATTTACTTGATTTTCAAAGCTGCATGTTTTGCATTAAAATGCAGAGTTTCTTGCCATTTTTCAATTATTATTTTAAATTGTTTTTTTTTTTTTAAGTATACTCTGATAAAACCGCTACTTTCTTTGTATATTTTAATGGTCGTTTTTATAAAACGCATTGCATCAGAAGTAAAGAAAACTATCTATAAGATACAAAAGTATCTTAAACTACCGACAAGCACTTCTTCGTTTGTAAATTGCAAAAATTTCTTTAATACCACTTTTTCGAATAATATCTACCAGCTTCTAAAAATATCTGCATTATGTAAGAGCACAGTATCTATAAGATACATAAACTCAATGTGTGCCGTCGCTATAATAAATAGCAGGAGCAGTAAAATTTTAAAGTAGTATTTGTCGGAAAATTCTAGCCTCTTTTCTACCAAATAAGTTTACATGTTATCTAAGAGATACTCGGATGAGAAAAATATGTCTTAGATACAACTGATTTTTATATTATTCGATATTATAGAGTCGTAGCTTTCACGATACAATTAAATTGCCAAATCTATCTTTGAGATACAAAAGTATCTTGAGCTGGCAACATCTCTTTCATATCTATTTGTTTACTTATTATTTATATGCAGGGCCTTTTTATGCAAGTATCTTTGAGATGCTAAAAATATTCGTAAGCTACTAAGACTATCTCTAAAATATTAAGCCTCTATCTAAGCTGAGAATTCTAAAATATTTACAACTGCATTGAGGAATAAAAAATTCAACGGTAAAATAACAGTAAAAGAGGGGAAGGCATATTTTATAAGCGTATCGCAGCGAAAAATTGGCGGCTACTTAAATGACAAAGGTATTAAAAATTTTTATAAACAATTTACTTGATTTTCCAAGCTGCAGGTTCTGCTTTAAATTGCAGAGTTTCTTACCATTTTTCAATTAATATTAATTTATTTTATCTTTCAAAGTAAACTCTGATAAAACCTCTACTTTCTTTGTATATTTTAAAGGTCGTTTTTATAAAACGCATAGCATCAAAAGTAAAGAAAACTATCTATAAGATACAAAAGTATCTTAAACTACCGACAAGCATTTCTTCGTTTGTTAATTGCAGAAATTTCCTTAATACCACTTTTTCGAATAATATCTACCATCTTCTAAAAATATCTGCATTATGTAAGAGCACAGTATCTATAAGATACAAAACCTCAATGTGTGCCGTCGCTATAATAAATAGCAGGAGCAGTAAAATTTTAAAGTAGTATTTGCCGAAAAATTCGAGTCTCTTTTCTACCAACTAAATTTACATATTATCTTAGAGATACTCGGATGAGAAGCATATGTCTTACTTAGATAAAACTGATTTTTATATTATTCGATATTAAAGAGTCGTTGCTTTCACGATGCAAGTAAATTTCCAAAACTATCTTTGAGATACAAAAGTATCTTGAGCTGGCAACATCTCTTTCATATCTATTTGTTTACTCATTATTTAAATACAGGACCTTTTTATGCAAGTATCTTTGGGATGCTAAAAATATTCGTCAGCTACTAAGACTATCTCTAAAATATTAGGCCTGTATCTAAGCTGAGAATTCTAAAATATTTTCCTTGACACTTCTTTTTTTAAATGTTCTGGAATCAGAAATTTTACATATACTCAAGAAAATTACATCCGAGCTGAAAAAAGTATACCACAAAAAAAAAATCATGGAACTTTACTCATGAAAAATATGTTTTAATAGATATAAGGAAATCTCTCTAAACAGCTCTAAGTATTAACTAAATATTCTTAAAATTGGTTCCCTCGTAGTATTCGATAAAAAAAAAATATCTATGAGATACAAAAATTGTTTACAAACTAATAAACGCTTTAAGATTGATGAACGGATATTTTGAATGTATGTATGTAATATATTTAGACAATATTTATTATTTATTTTGAAAGAATTTACAAAAGTATTTATATTAAAAAAAGTTATTATCGGAGGGCTTATCAATAATTTCTACTGAAGTATGCATGATAAAAACATTACAAGGTAAATTCATTCTCTCAATTCGTCGGCCATGATTATTTTTCTGACGTTTGCAAGCATTTTTAAATCATATACAATTTAAAATAAAAAAATTAAATTGTTCGCAATTGTTGTTCTTTGAGATTAAAATGAGAATGTTTGTGTGTGTTTGAGTTTTGAATTTTAAAATTATATTGCTGGGAAACGTCACACTGCCTCTCAATGGTTTTACCTTGTTTTGTTTTTATCATGGAAGTATGTATATAAAATTTCAATATTCTAGACTTACAGTTAGCTTTCTAAGCTTCAGTTAAATTCGAAATCTTATCTTATCTTAGTTTCCTCGCAAGAAGTATCTCTGAATACAAAAAAGCTTATTTTTTAGGGAATCTTTAAAACCAAAAATTAATTAAGGAGAAAATCACAAAACCACTTATCGAAGGCTATTAGAAAGCAATACATATTTCAGTTTTTAGAAAGTATCTGAAAGATACCAAATATATCTTTAGTGTAAAATAGGTAAAAAAAACAATAATTCAACCATTTTTCTATTACTATGAGATGACGGAAAAAAGTAAGCTTGGGAAAAAAATGTGTGTATCTATCATTTACCAAAAAGTATCTGCGAGATTTAATAAAAAAATATTCAAACATTTGGGTAAATTACACTGGTTTACAGCAACAATGTTCTATGGATGCCACTATCTATAGAAATAAAATGTATCTAAGGCAGGTAATTAGTAGGCATGACTTTAGAAATACAGCAAATTGCCTTAAAATATTAGTAGCGATCCCGTACGAGTCGAGACTAGTCAGAAATAGTCAGAATCAGCCAGATTTTACTGGAAATCGATCCCGTACTCGGTTCTCTGACTATTGAGAGGACAAAAAAGATAGTAATAAAGGCCCTCTCTCTGTCAGAAGTTACCAGTTTTAGTCCGAAGATTTGCTGGCAAGTTCTGGTAAATGTGTCAAACGATCAGCTATAGTGTGTTTAGCAACCAAATTGTAAACAAGAGAAAAGTGCACTCTAATTAATTAATTACTTGGTTAAGTGGATTCTAATCAATTTGAATGTATTTTTGATAATTTATATGTGTGAGCTGAATGTGTTTACGTATAAAATACGCAAAAATTTACAACCAAAATTTGGAGGTTATGTTGAAGTTGACAGAAGTTACCGTTTTTTACTAGAAAGCGATCCCATACTTTCCAAAGTTACTCTCTTGCTCTGAGCGAATTTTTATTTGTTGACAGTTCTACTAGTTTTAGTCCGAGGAATACGGGATTGCACCTATTATTGTAATGCTATTAGATACCCAATTTGAAAATTTGAAAAAGTATCTTCTAGATACAAAGTGTATCTAAGGCATACAAATGGATTTTATGCACCTGAAATCCTATATATCGTCCCGTTTCTGCCTTAACCTCGTATCTGCAATAGAGGTATTTTATCGAGTATAAGAAAAAATGCTTAATTTCTTCCCCTAGGATACAATAAACGCATTTTTTACTTACTATTTCTGGTTCCACTAACAGTAGTGAGTACCCTTATTAAGTCTTTGTTCTATTTCCAAATAGTGTGACGCTTAAACAGCTGTTATAAGTGGTAATATTAGTTTTCCCATAAATTGTAGATACGTGGTTAAGGCAAAAACGGGACGATATACCACTTTTCGGCGTATTTTATGCTTTTTACTAAAACATAATAGATTATTTTTTAGTTTAGTTGCTACGCCGCTCAAAATTGTCGCTCAGAAAATTCTTAAGCTCCCTCATCTGAATTGCTTTTACATTGCTAAATCAATCATTCTTTTATGAGTATCTGCATATTGGCCTAATCCGCACCCAGTTTTTCGCCTAATGCACATTTTCGCCAATTAAACGCGAGTGACAGCAACAAAAAAAAACGACAACAATTAGTTGAAGCATAAAGCAACTAGTGAATGGGTTAGATATTGCATAGCCTACGGAAATTACCTAACCAGAGCAATGCGAAATGTGAAACGTGTATTTCGAGAATGCAATTGATATACATACATACATATGCATTTATATGTGTATGTAATACTATGTATGTATGTACATGTAAGTACGTATTTTCATGCATTCGATTAGAATTGCTCGACCAGCATAAGACAATCCAAACTAACAACAAAACAAGAAGAGCAATCAAAAATCTCGTCATCGATTACGCGATGCATTGATGCTGTTGCCATTTCTGAGCAATATTTATGTTTGTATGTGGGTATTCATATGTACATATGCATATATGGTTTCATATAAAAATCACTCAGCAGCTAAACATTCACCGCAAGTCAAATGATTCTATACTTGTATCCATAGATATGTATGTATATATATATCCAGAAGTGAAGGCAGAAGCCGACTAGCAGTTTGCTGCTAGGTTCGACTTGGCTGCTGATTGGCATGGAACCGGCCTATTCGTTGCATTCACTGCATTCTAACGGTAAAACGAGTACAACTTTTTTATACAAAAAAAAAAAACAAGTGGCTACATCATAGCTACGCGGTAGTGCATTGCATTAGTTTCATTTACAACAACAACCACAAAAAATGCAGCAACAGCAGATTACCTGTAAGATTGCAATGACGCAGCATAAGCAAGAATAAGAAGAAGCAGCAAAAATTCTGAAAGTAACTATCGAGTAAAGCAATTTATTTCCACTTACTTTATACATACATACATATATATAGTATATGTATATATTTGTACATAAATAGCCATTGGAACATATCGCAAAGAACAAGAGAAAGAAAATCTCAATAGCATAGCTGAAGAAAAGCATACCAGCGTCATTAATAGCAGCTATAAATTCTGAATAGCCAACGGCCACATCAGCGAGCGATGTAGTAGAAGAGCGTTCGAAAACTTCTTAGCAGCGCGCTGCAGCGGTAGAGCAAGTTGATAATGCCGTGAGCAGGCGCTACACACCAACAACAGGCATATTACAAAAACAACAAAACTAATAATAACGACAGCAATAGTGACAGTGACGGCAGCAACAACAACAACTCCAACAGCAACAAACGAGTGCTTGCCCCATTTTTGCGCAAACTATGCCAAGCCAAATTTTTTCGGCCAAGCGTTCCTTGCACTTGGACTTGACCGGGAGAAAAAAAGTATACAAAAAAAAACTGATAGAAAAAAAACACCAAAAAAAACATAGTCGGCGCTTAAACTTTGACTTACAAGTGATTTTATTTGCGCGCTAGTGTCCTGAATTTTCCTGTCAGCCAACAAAATTTTTCCACTCAAACTCAATTGGTTGGTAGCGTGAAAGACGACGACGACGACGACGAGAAAGAGCACAACTACTCGTAAATACAAAGTATCTAAGCCACAAATCCAAGCTAGTAATCAGCATCAGCTCACAAATCCAGCAGCGTTCTAAATACGAGTACATAAGAGTGGTGGTGCTTTACTTGTCAGTTGCCTGCCGCTCGAAGTAGAAACTGGAACAGTTGCAAGCAGCAGCCAGCAGTTGCAATTTGCCGCACAGTTTGCACTTACCCAGTATGCAGCACCAGCACTCTGTGGGTCTGTTGCACAAACACTTGTAGTGGCGTCGCCGCTGTCCAGCTGCTTAACTAGCAATCTTGCATGTTACAGAGTCAATTACTCTGCGCTCCATTTATTTGGCTCACTTGTTCTTCTTCCGCTTGGCATTTGCATGCTGGCGCATTGAATTTTGGACCAGCGGATACTCAGTGCCCAATGGTTCATAATATGCGCTGTCGATGCTTGCGTGTTTTTGTGAACATTTTTTTCGCATAATTTTCGTATGGCATTTTCACAAAGTTTACTTTTTAATGCTGTCCTAAAAATGTATTTAGAATTTCAGAGTTACATACTTTTATCGGATGCAAAAGTTTTTAAAATTTCCTTAATTATTTTTGTTTGCTTGGTATCAGTGGTGGGGGTCCAGTTCAAAAGCAAGCGCAATTGTGCATATTTCTAGGTGGCATCAAGGCGGAATTTAGCTTATAACTACAACTTACTACAAAATGCATTTTTGCATTAAAAATGGAAATTTAAAAATTTTTAAAAAGAAAGGCAGTTTGTACTCGTTGATGGCATTGAAACTAACAGGGCAATTGTGGCTAAGATAGTTGAAAGTTTTCTAAAAGACAATTGAAAGACAGTAGGAGAGATAATTTGAAAGATTTTGTTTATTCTGCCAGGAAAGTCCTACAAAGCTCCCATGCCCACTTTCATGATGAAAGGCTTTTAATTTCATTGAATTTTTAGAAACATACATTTTTTTCTTTTGTTTTTTAAAATTTTTTGATTCATTTTTTTAATTTTTTTATTTTATTTTTCTAAAAAAAACAATTTAATTAAATTTAATTTATAAAAAGTTATTTTATTTTTCATTCTTTTAAATTTTATCGTTATAATTGAATTTTTTATAAGTTTTATACTATATTATTTAAAAAAAAAACAATTTCCTTTAATTTTGACGAACTGTTTTCTATTATTGAATTATTATTATTACTTTATTATTTAATTTTAATTTCCTTTTAATTTTTATATTGTGTTAATAAAAAACATATTTAAAAAAAAATCAGTTCATTTTCAGAAACTTATTTTCCAATTCTTTTTCTTTTTTTAAGTTGATTTTTTTCTTTTATCAACAAAATTTTTTCTCTTTTAAATTTACTTTTCTACTAATTTTTAGTCTTTATTGTTTTAAAAAGAAAAATACACAGTCATGTATAAAAGAATAGGAGCACGACATTTTGACCAGTTTTGGCTACTTTTCTTTTGTTTGTTTAATGTTTACTATTTTGTTTTTTATAAAAATACAGCTCATTACTTTGTATAAAAATTAGAAAAATTCCACAAAATTTTAGAAAAAAAATCTAAATATGCAATTTTATAGCCCATAAGACTTCTACGACATAGTATAACATGGGTGGATTTTACGTGAAATTCTAGGCAAATTTGCTGAAGAAACAAGTGCTTGCCAAATTTCGGAAATATCTTTCGAAGAAAATGTGAAAATTTTTACTGTTTCGCCTACTTCTGGAAGTTTTAAGAAACAAATTAGTGCAGAAATGGATTCCTTCTACCAAAAAATCCCTTATAGCATGTTTTATATAAAATTTAGCACTTTTTTACGATACTACAATTGATTTTAGAACCATGGTTTCTTTGGGAAATTTACTAGAATTAGTCGAAAACATTTCCCATAGAAATTTACCCCCCCTAATGTACATCTGTTCGCCATCTTGAAGTCGAATCTGTGCAACTTCAAGACGTCGACAGATCAGCCTTTGAAGAGGAAAATTTACGTCCAGATAAGCTTTGATCGTTTAGTCAAAGTAACCTTTGAAGTTTCTTAATTTTCGCCAATAAATGGCTGACTGCAGTTCTCAAGAAAAGTCACAAGAAATATACACACATATATTTCATTATTTCTGTTGCTTGAAATAGTGCTTTGTCTGCTTGATGTACATTTTCTTGAAGATACATATAAATATACATAAGAACATTTTTTCTTGGGAGCTGCATACAAATTTGAGAAACTTTGATAGAAGAGAATTTTTTCCAATTCTTGTGTGATATTTATATGAATTGTTCGTTTTTCTTGAGAGCTGCAGACAGCCCCTTAGAAAAAAATATTTATCTAACAAGCACTTTTTATGCAAAGTAAGGAATTTTTACTTTCTCTTTTCGAATTTGGCAATTTTATAACTTGTTTAGCTTACTCATCTGCCAGTGATGCTCCATTTCTTTTAGCACTATTTAGTTAAGTATTTTGTGTACTTTTCGGAAATATAATTTTTTCGGTGAAACTCGGTACAGGTATTTTGTACAGTACCTAATTGCAAAATAACCAGTGTCAACTCTAAAATCGTGGCATTCAAGCCGTCATCCATCAGTCAGCCAACCAATCAGCGCAGCATTCAAGAGGTTATTCCATCAAATCATTTGGTGCATTTAACAGCTGTGACAGCAACTGTTGCATTTAGCTGCATCTTCCTTCACCCCTTGTTGTTGTTATAGTTGTTGTTCAACTGCTTAGGTGACTTAATGATGCAGCTGTTTGTTACTTAAATGACGTTTTTTGTTATAAGATATAGTTAATGCTGCTGAAGTAAGTGTTGTTGTTGCTGTCTTTTTTCTCTTATTGTTGCTAAGCTATTAGTTGGCAACGCTACGAAGTTTGCTAGTTGCACTGAAGTAAGTACAACCTGCTTCCAAACCGAACTTTCTTCAGCGCAGCCAAACAGCTGCTTGAAGGTTTCGATGCTGATTGCATGGCTGTTGCCATTTTGTGCGCATACGTATACTGACTTCCATAGCATTTACTTATGTTCATTTTTGTGCTTGTCTTTTTACCTTCTTTTAACTAATTGTGCTGCTGGTGACATGCTTTTCCAGCGCGTTATTAACATCAATTAAAATTTTGTTGTAGTTAATTGAAAATTGTGGCACAAGTTTGTGGTTGTAAGAGAAATGGTATTCGGAAAACGTCATGTAAGGTGCGAAAGAGGGAGAAAAATATTCAAGTAGGCTAAGCGTATTACAAATTTGAGATGGAGTGAGTGCGGCCGTTTATAGCGATTTAATAAATTTCGGATTTTTTTTTCGAAAACAATCTCAGAATTGTAGGCTCGTAAAGTGGTTAGCAGGCAATGGAAATCAGTCTTCAATCTTAAGCATTCTTTGGTTGCAAAAAATGCATTTTCATTAAAAATATACGACCAATAAAAATCAGTTCACAAATTACCGTGCCAACATCAGTGAGCATAATATTCCTACAAAAACCATACAGTGACTTACCCAAGTGACCGAGTGTGGATTTTTTGTAATTCACAATGTTTTTCAGTTAAATATTTTTGTTTGCAATTTTTCTTTAAAAATATTGTACAAGCTTTAGTCAAAACTATATATATATTAGCGTTGCCAAATGTCCCGTATTGCCGGGACGTATTTTGAATTAAATTTGAAATATTCCGCCGGGACAAGATTTTTCCCGAAGTATGAAGTTTTGTAGCCCATAAATTTTTGGTCAATCAAGTGCAAGTTTCAAGCGGCTAAAATATCGCGTTGATTTTGAATTTTTTTTCTGTCGAATGTTTTCACTATTTTCCATATATGTAACCATGGGTTTCTTATGAAATAAAATGCGCAACACCGTTCGCAACGAAATTACAAAAATTCATCGCTAGTTATTATATATCACACTTGTTATAACAAAAAAAAAAACGTATTAAAAAAAATAATTAAAAATAAATTGCTAAAAATCAACGCAACTTTTTAACCGATTGAAATTTGCATTTCATTAGAGTAAAATTATTTGTGTGTACCTAAAAATGTTCTAATGATTTAGATTAAAAAGTTTGAAATTTTCATGAATATTTGCTAAATTTTCCTAAATTTTCCTACATTTTGTATAAATTTCGAGGCTTTGATTTATATGGTTTATGGTTAAATCTTGGATAATATTTTGTAGCAAAATAACAAAAACAAAACTTACTTGAAAAACATTGTGAATATTAAACAAAAAAATCAGCACGTTGTCACTTGATTGAGTCACTGTATACTAGCTATATTCAGACTTACATACGTATAAAAAGGAAACTGCTTATTATTCATATTTAATATCTTTCAACACAAAAGAAAGCACACGCCAAGCAGGCGGTCTGTGCGATTGCGCCGTACAAGCAGAGTGCAGGGCGTTTACAACACCACCCAAATTATATGCTTTATACACCGTAAAAAGTCAATGCCAAGGTACTCAGACATTGACTACTCCAAATAATACGAGTATTTACTACAAACTCATAAATTCATATATCTACAAACAAACAGACAAACATAGATACAGCCTTACATAAATACCTGCTTCTACCGTTGCAATACATTTACCGGTGTAACGGTACGAGCGCTTGGATTGCTTACACACACACACACACACATAGCTCTTAGTATAGCTGCATCGATGCAGCAACACTTAAGTACCAATTAAATTGAGAAAATGAGCAGGTGGGCGAGAGAACAGGCAGTTCAAATTTGAGTTGATTCGAAGTGTGCTGAGTGGAGCGAAGTGAGTATGATGAATGAATGTGGTCTTTCTTAGCTTAGGGCGTTTGTTTGGGTTCATAAAAACGGTACTTAAAAACAGTGTAAAGATAAATATTTCTTTTTTTATTTCGGTAATTTAGATGACTTTAATGTGAAGATATTAGTTACGAACTGGATTAATCGAATTTCCATAGACTGGAATATAGTATTCTGTGCTTAAAACTGAGCAAATCTTGTAAGACATTTTCCCATTTTTAATATAGCTAAGCTTAATACAAGGAGCGCCAGTTTCTGTCGAAATTCGGCCGATTTTCTAGATTTTTTTTAAGGGTCCCGAAGATTTGTACGCCTTTGTTTTGGTCACCGTCTTCATATGTATTCGTCTTCGAATTATTCTTTTTATTCACCTTCGTGTTCGTTTTAGTTTCTGCCTTCGTATTCGTCTTCGGATCCTCTTTACATTCATATTAGTCTTCGCATTCACCTTCGTATATATTTTCGTCGCTGCCTTATTATTCGTCTTCTGATCCTGTTCGTATTCGCGTTCGTCTGTCTAAGTTTTCGTATAACTTTTCGTATTCATCGCCGTGTTCTTCTTCGTATTCCTTTTCGAATTCGTTTTAGTGCCGTCTTTGTATTTGTGTTCGCTATCATCTTCCTGTTCGAGCTCTCATTATATTCGTCGTCGTCTTCACATTCGTCTCTAAAATCGCCTTCCTTCTGGTCATGGGTTGGTCTACGTATTCGTATTTGATCTCGTCTCCATATTCCTCTTTGTTAAAAGCAGATATTATAACCAGTTAGATACTCTGTAAGCAAGCTGGTGTTCGCTCTATTCAAAACATGGAAATCCTTTCTATCAAAAGGTTGTCAAGAAGTTGTTGTTCAAGAATGATATAGTAACGCGTTCAAGAAGCTGGATGTCGATCCATTCGTCATAGATAGGCCTGTGCTTTTTTAACCAATGCCCTCGAAATAGATCCATAGGCAGTATTATCAGCACCTCTCTTGAATTTTTAGAGAGCACTAAGAACAACTTCCGCAGACTCGAGCTCCCGATCTTACTAACGGAGTACTGTAGGGTGCAGTCCCGTGAATTTTCATTTGATATAAACAAACTGGGTACGAAAAATTCAGTCTGTCCCTAATGTATAGGTTCAGAAGTCTTTAGACGATCTTAAGAATGAAGATCTACATCATTGCTTAGTCTAAGTTACTCAGAGGGCCGATTGCCTGATTTAGGAACAAATAAGATACTCCAGGTATACCTAGCCCTAAGTAGATAGACCTAGGCGTCAACGATGTTAGCAATACTTCTCCAGATCAGTGGCGGAAAGATATAATCTTCATATGCAGCTTTGAATGGTCTACCGTTCATCATACCTTGTACCTGTCAGCGATGGAGCCAGATATGCTATGACTTCTCACTCTGAAGAACTAATATTTCGGGAAGACAGGGGCGTAAGCCGAACTTGTTTCAACGAAGAAACAAGGAAAATTACATTGAAGAAAGTATTTCAGAGTCTCGCAGTTATAAATAAAGGCGTCATCGTGCCTCCTTAAGACTTCTTTCTCCTGCGATACAGTTTCAAGCAGACGAAAGGCCTCAGTCAGAGTCCCCATTGACGTACATTAGTGCAATCAGCACAAGGCTGCTGCACTCATTCATGTGAACTTTTTGCCTTGTTGAAAAACTATCTAACCGTAAACTGTCTTGCTCTTCTTTAAAGTTCAGATTAACACAATTTTACTGTATCTGAAATGTAGAAAATAAAGTGTAAGAATAAAATGCAAATCCTTGACACGGCGTCAGCAAGTCTACTTTTTCAACCGAATAAAACAAAAAACAACAACAAAAATTAAGACTAAGAGCCAAGTGCAACGAATTTTTGCTGTTTTGTTTACAGTTTCCAGCTTTTTTCTTAGTTTAAAAAAAACAACAATAACAAAAACAACTACAACACAAACTCAATTGCAATAAATAGTGACACATTAAATGCTTCAATTAGCTGTGAACGTGTCGATCACACAAACATTGTGGTAGCTGGCTGGCTGGCAGCTCGCCGCGCAGCAATTGACTTACACAGTTTGTTGCAACAAATTAGTGCAACCACAATTGAATTCGAAAGCAGTCAGGCACAACAAAGTGACTAAATTACCATAAACAATAGCGTTTGTGTGTGGTTTTGGGTATTGATTATTGTTTTTTTTTTTTGGTGGATTTAAAGACTATGTAAAAAGTTGGCTGGAAATTTCTGTGGAAGAGATAATGAGAAACTACATAAATTGAGATGTGTTTAAGCAAAAAAAAAAACCGACTTCGATTCTCATATAAAAATTTAAGATCATCGTTAACATCTTTATGATCCGATGATCGCATTTAAACCGAATTAATATGTGACCACCTGTGAAGTAACACCTTTCCTATAAAAAAAAGAATTATCAATATCGGTTAACGTGGTTCACAGTAATGCGGTAACATACATAAAAAAAAAATATTCCGACGAATTGATAACCTTTCCACACAACTTGCCTGCCAGACGCTTGTAAACCATTAGAGATTTTTAGTTCGGGAGGTTCTTACGTACCAGATAAATACCTTGCTGGTGGCATTAATCACAACCCCTTCTAAAGTTATATTCTTCATGTCTGGCAAGTCACTGTCTGATGAAAGTAATAATGTTTGATTTTTATGTTGAGCTCCAACTTAGCATATATGT